>NC_057799.1:80531585-80539214 GCF_018294505.1 Triticum aestivum
TGCCACCTTCCTACGACGCCCGACCTGAGCCACGCCGGCCCCTCCCCTTCAACGCTGTGAGCGAACCTCCCCCTCTCCTCATCTGTGCCTCCCTTGCCTCGCGCCCCAGCCACTGCCGTCCGCGGCCACCTCCACCCGCGCCCGACCTCGGCAACCGCCGCGCCTGCCTTACTCCTCGCACCGGCCGCGGCCTCGCCTAGCGCCGCCCTTGGCCGCCGGCGCCCTGCTGCTGGCCTGGGCAAGGGCCCCGATGGGCTGGCGCCCGTCGCCCGTATCCCCCTCGCCCGTTCGGGCTGTGCCCGTAGCCCACACCCGCTATGGCTCCTCCTGAGCCACTGACTAGGGGGGCCCACGCCCCTGAGAACTAAAAAAATAAAATAAAATAAAAATAAAATAAAAATAAAAATAATAAATTAATTAATAAAAATAAATAAATAAATAAAATAAAAATAAAAATAAAATTAATTAATTAACTAAATTAATTAAGTTAATTAATCTTATTTAAATTAATCTAATTAGATAATTAATTTAATTAAACAGTAATTATTTAGCTAAACCCTAATTAACCTAAACGGAGAATGACAGGTGGGTCCCACTGGACCCACATGTCAGTTTGACTTAGTCAACCCCAGTTGACTGCTGATGTCAACATGACATCATGCTGATGTCATAAATCCATTTTCGAATTAATTTAAATAATTAATTAAATTCCAGAAATTAATAAAATCTTTAGAAAATCATATCTTTTAATCCGTAACTCGGATTAAAATATTTTCAACATGAAAGTTGCTCAGAACGATGAGACGAATCCAGATACGCAGCCCGTTCGTCCGCCACGCGTCCCTAGCATAGTGAACCTGTAACATTTCACCTCCGGTTCATCTGTCCGAAAACGCGAAACCCCGCGAATACCTTCCCGGATGTTTCCCCCCTTCACCGGTATCACCTCATACCGCGTTAGAACACGTCTAGCTCTGCCTGTTGTCCTGTTATGCACTTGCTTGCTATGTATTTACTGTTTTCTCCCCCCTCTTCTCTTCGGTAGACCCCGTGACGATGCTGATGCCCCTGTGGTCGACTACGTCACCGACGACCCCTCTCTCTTGTCTGAGCAACCAGGCAAGCCCCCCCTTGATCACTAGATATCACCTATTCTTCTCTATACTGCTTGCATTAGAGTGGTGTAGCATGTTACTGCTTTCGGTTAACCCTATTCTGCTGCATAGCCTGTCATTGTTGCTACAGTTGTTACCTTTACCTGCAATCCTACATGCTTAGTATAGGATGCTAGTGTTCCAACAGTGGCCCTACACTCTTGTCCGTCTGCCATGCTATACTACTGGGCCGTGATCACTTTGGGAGGTGATCACGGGTATATACTATATACATTATATACATGACACATGTGGAGACTAAAGTTGGGTCGGCTCGAGGAGTACCCGCAAGTGATTCTGATGAGGGGGCTGAAAGGACAGGTGGCTCCACCCCGGTAGAGGTGGGCCTGGGTTCCTGACGGCCCCCGACTGTTACTTTATGGCGGAGCGACAGGGCAGGTTGAGACCGCCTAGGTGAGAGGTGGGCCTGGCCCTGGTCGGCGTTCGCGGATACTTAACACACTTAACGAGTTCTGGGTATTTGATCTGAGTCTGGCCATTTGGTCTATACGCACTAACCATCTACGTGGGAGTAGTTATGGGTATCCCGACGTCGTGGTATCAGCCGAAGCTCTTTTGACGTCAGCAACTGAGTGGCGCGCGCCGCATTGGACCGTAAGCTCGCGCTTGTATTAAGGGGGCTAGGTCTGCTTCCGGCCGCGTACGCAACGTGCAGGTGTGCATAGGGCGATGGGCCCAGACCCCTGCGCGCATAGGTTTAGACCGGCGTGCTGACCTCTCTGTTGAGCCTAGGTGGGGCTGCGACGTGTTGATCTAACGAGGCCGGGCATGACCCAGAAAAGTGTGTCCGGCCAAATGGGATCGAGCGTGTTGGGTTATGTGGTGCACCCCTGCAGGGAAGTTTATCTATTCGAATAGCCGTGTCCCTCGGTAAAAGGACGACCCGGAGTTGTACCTTGACCTTATGACAACTAGAACCGGATACTTAATAAAACACACCCTTCCAAGTGCCAGATATAACCCGGTAATCGCTCTCTAACAGGGCGACGAGGAGGGGATCGCCGGGTAGGATTATGCTATGCGATGCTACTTGGAGGACTTCAATCTACTCTCTTCTACATGCTGCAAGATGGAGATGACCAGAAGCGTAGTCTTCGACAGGACTAGCTATCCCCCTCTTATTCTGGCATTCTGCAGTTCAGTCCACCGATATGCCCCTTTACACATATACCCATGCATATGTAGTGTAGCTCCTTGCTTGCGAGTACTTTGGATGAGTACTCACGGTTGCTTTTCTCCCTCTTTTCCCCTTTCTATACCGGATTGTCGCAACCAGATGCTGGAGTCCAGGAGCTAGAGATCCCGAGGATGATTCTACATGGAGTTCGGCTTCGAGGAGTAGTTAGGAGGTCCCTGGCAGGAGGCCTTGCCTTTTCGATCGTCGCTACTTTTGTGCTAGCCTTCTTAAGGCAGACTTGTTTAACTTATGTCTGTACTCAGATATTGTTGCTTCCACTGACTCGTCTATGATCGAGCACTTGTATTCGAGCCCTCGAGGCCCCTGGCTTGTATTATGATGCTTGTATGGCTTATTTATGTTTTAGAGTTGTGTTGTGATATCTTCCCGTGAGTCCCTGATCTTGATCGTACACATTTGCGTGCATGTGTACGGTCAAATTGGGGGCGTCACAAGTTGGTATCAGAGCCGACTGCCTGTAGGAATCCCCCTTTCCAACTCCTTGGCCGAAGTTGAGTCTAGTCAGTGAAAACTATTTTACTAACATGGCTGTGTGGCTTACGGGCCCACGTCGCCATTGGGTGGTAGTAGGATCTTTTATTCCTCAACCTATACTCTGGGACTCTGACATCTCTTCTATTCGGGTTAAATGAATTTTGCTAAATCTAACATTAGGATCTCGTTATCACTTTCACCCGGAGAGCCCCTTATTACTGATGATCGTTTGCTGCACGTGAAGACCCTGAAGATACTCCCCGCTGATACCCCGAGAACTTGTGATCATCGCTTTTGCAATTCCCTTTCATCAATAAACTCCTATGGATAACCACGTATACTCGCCACTCATACAATGTTTCCCAGTTGATCTTGTTATTACAAGATACCCCGAAATTCTCTCTGTTGTTCCGAGAATCCTTTGAGCTTACTGCCTTGCTGTTCTTTGTCACCTGAATAACCCTACGGATAATTCTCGCACTTACCGAGTATCCGGTCATCCCCAGTTGATTCAAGTATTCCACAATAGTCTTCAAAATACTATTCGATCTTCCGAAAATCCTCAGGAGCCTATTGCTCTTGAAATTCTTGTTTGCTTGCATTATGGTTAATCCCAAACTTCTCGTAATCTTATTGGCATCTCTTGTCATTATCATTTTGAGTCTGTTGATTCAATTTGTTGCGAATGCTCGCAATCCTCAATCATATCCTAGAATTCATTCTTCCGGCTCAGACGTCATTTTAAACGTGAGCTGGATCTCGACTTATCAAATTGCCATCGATTGTACCCCTAAGCCTACCCAACTTATCCATTCTTGATCAGAGCGTTGCTTCTGACCCCCTGATTTGGAAATCATAATTCTTTTGCATTTGAACTTTGAGTTAGTCAGTTGTTTCTATAATCAGATCTCCTTGCATTCTTCTTCCTCTGGTTGAGTACCGATGCTCACATCAGATCCCTTGTGGACCATCGGTTCCTTTGTTGGATTTTATCCGACAGTGTCCTTCGTATTCAAATAACCTTGTGATTTCCACGGATATATAATGCCTGTGGTAAATTGTATCCTCTGCTTTGTGAACCATGCTCTACATTCGAGCTTGTGTTAATTACTCCAAAAAAAATTTGTAGTATATGTTCCTAAGATGCCTCGATGGGTTGAACCAATGCCTTACCTAATCTATGTGAGCCCGAAAGATTTCATGGGCCATACTCATCTGGTATTTCACCAGGTAAAACTTTCAACACTAATGCCTTTATCGAATGCGAGAAGTGAATGAAAGGTTATGCATTGGAGAAGTGGGAGTCGACCTTGAACTTTATGTTCATGCCCATGGGCACGATGTAGATCCTACCATGGAAGCTTCTCTTATAATAATTACCCCCTTGTAATAAGTTCATCTGGTATCCGTGGATGTGGTTCCGACCATGTTTCTCCTTGATTCCGTTTCTCGTGCAAGTTTGAGCACTTGTCTTTTGCAGGGCAATACCCTAGTCCAACCTTTACCTTGATCTGTCGTCGAGTATTACCCCCTGGTATCTCGAGATTATCACGGAACTGCATAACTTCTTATGAGTTCTCCATCAAGTATTACATTCTCATGGATTCCAATTTTTCACGGGCTCCGAGTTATTAAACACTCAAGGACATCGATAACTGAATCGAGTCCGCATCATGATTAAACAACTCTTAATAATCTCCTTTGTTTACGCGTTCGTACTCGATCACGTCATCCCTAGCCTGCTCGGCTATGTTATTATCGTGCCGATTTTAACTGTGCTACCTGGTCTTTATTCCCGGAGCACCACCTTCGACGCTGAGCTAAGCTTACGTCGATTTTCCTTGTCATATCATTTCGCCTTGAACAGCAAGCTTGATTTCGAGTTTGTGTCGTACCCCTGGTTCCAATAACTTTCCGCTTCATCATTCCTTTGACTTGATGTCATCGCCGATCGATTACCTCTTCATAAATTCTCGCTACAAATGTGTCGTGAACATCATCAACATTCTGAGCTCTTCCAAGATATCTATCGAATTCTGGATGAGAAATACCATCCTTGCCCTCGATGATTTGTTTTATCATCGACCATTTTATCGCCTTCCATTCAACACAAACTTGTTCGTGTTTTGTGTTGTACCTTGATTTCCTTGCTATCTAGCTTATGATATGTTCTACCTTGGAGTATTACCATCTTTTATGTCAAGTATGTCGTAAGAATTTCACCACCTCTTAAGAATTCTTGATGCAGGTGATACCTTTTGCCATATCCGTTCATTCCTTGGTCCCCGTGTTGTTTCTAAACGAAATACCGACAAATGGTCTGTGATGTATAACTTCTAAACTTCCAGCAACCCTATTGCTTTGAAGTTATTGGTCCATAGTTGCATTCTACGTCTATGGCTTAATCAATCATAATTCGAACATTGATCGTGCTACCTAGCCCATATTTTGGGTGCACATTTCAACCAATGTTTAAATGTGTATGTTTTCCTCGAGCATACATCATTAAGTCATTCGATCTAGCTAATGTTATTTCCTTGTTCACATAGTTGTGGAAATCCATCTTTTGGAAATCTCAATGGATTGTCGCTGCGTCAATCAGTCACCTCCTCACCTCTCCTTGATTTAATTATGAACCCTTGTTCGGAACTCGCTTCCATAGTTCATCTCCCGAGAATCTTCGATGTCGTTTCGACAATTTGAGTTGCACCTTTCTTCTCAGGCATCCTGAGTCTGAGTTATCCTGACACCAATCAGATCTGAATCTCGCTCAGATATGATGGTTGGAGCATATTTCCAAGAGTTGTAACATTGGTCTATTTATGACCCGGTAAAGTGACGTCATGCCTAACACACCTGGCCGCAGGACCTAGTGTTATAAGTTTTCCTTTTTAGCAAGGTTAGCTATTCTTCCATGAGGAAATTGTAAGACTTATTCTATAAGTTGTTCCTGATGGATCCTTTTTGTTTCCAAATTCTGATCTTCACCTGTTGACCATGTCAATGCTATCTCAAAGCATGTCTATGGTACTCCGATTTTCAACAAGAACATTTGAACCCAATACTAAATGTTTCTTGCTCAATTATCCAAACACCGTTGTATGGGTAATGTCATGAAATTTCTCTCCCCTACCTAAAGAGTTTTCTACATTATATCCTGTCATGAATATCATGCTCAGCTTGTCCTTGGGAAGGATATACCCTTGAAATATGTGTTTAAACACATTTTCCTTTCCATTCTTCTGTTTAATCTGATAATCATATTTTCCTTTCCATTGTTTGGTTTAACCTTTCTGGTGATCTATATGATCTAAGCAGTAATATTCTCCTGCTTATGTAAACACCTTGGTGTACTATTCTGTCAGCAAGACCCTGTTACTATTGTTGATGACATCCCGGTAGCCACCGATGGACGAGAACTTTGCCTTATGGTCCGCCTCGTTTCAACGAGCAGGAAAATGGTTCTCTTTGTCCCTCGCCCTTGGTACTGATGATGTTGCTGACAAATAACTGACAGGCTACCCTCTGACATGCCTTGCTATCATGATCGTGCAGGATGTCACCGCCCTTCCTACTTTTAACCCACATGGTGGGCCCATAACCCACAGTTCCACAGGATCAAAACCTGACTCTCCTGTGCACCCCCTGTTCCCAAATTAATTCATCGCGCGTGGCCTCGTATGTAATTCACGAGCCACCTTCAAGTCTGATATCAGACACAATACTTATTCCCGTTGCCTTGAACCCCTATCACGCCCTGTAACAGGCATCGAACGATTGCCTACCCGCTCGAAAACTTCCCAGGATAACCTCCTTACTTTGCTCTCGATATTTCCGTAAGTTTCAATTCGAGAGTTACTTTCCGCCACCTTCCCCGATGTTAGCTACCAGATAGTAAACCTTGCAGAAGTCCGTTCTTCCAGAATACCCCCTTACTCTGTCATAAGTACGATGGAGTTCCCGAAGAAAGGACGACAACTTTATCATGATGACCTGAAACAGCAGAATGAAGACATCAATGTAATGGATCAACCTCTTCGAGAAGAGCAACCAAGACCGAGGAGATTCGTTAGAATTTCGTAACCAGACCTTCCCCCCTTACCCCCCTCTTAAATCTCGGGACGAGATTTCTTGTAGTGGAGGAGAATTGTGACGCCCGGATAGTTAAGCTACAGTAGTCCCACGTTAACGATGCCACGTCAACAGGTTACTGTTGCTAAATCTCGCGTTAGTTCGAAACCGATTCAAATTCAAATTCAAAATCGAATCAAGCGGTAAAAGTTTACAAACATTAAAACTAAAATGTCCAAAATGTGTCAGATAAATCATGGATAATACTAGTGGGGAAACCACACTTTTATAAAATGTTTAAAGGCTCTAAAGTAATTAAAACAGCAGCTATGTCAATTAATTAAATGCCTTTTAAAAATTATAATAATGCAAACTATTTTAATTAGGTGTCAAACTTTTTGGGGCAGTAGAATAAGTTATAACATTAATCTAGGAGTTGCATTTATATTTTATAAAACAAAAGTTAAAATAAATAAAGCTAGAAAGTAAACAGAAAATGTAAAAGGAAAAAGAAAAACAAAACAAAATAAAGAAAAGAGGCCTACCCCCCTACTGGGCCTCCCAGCCCAGCTAACCGGCCGGCCCACCAGCCGTCCCCTTATCCCCTCACCCCCCCGAAACCCTAACCCCCACCACTCGCCCCCGATCCCCACTCCCTCGTCTCCCTCCTGGCGCCGCCCCCCTCCCGCCTGCACGCGGCACACACACTAC
>NC_057799.1:80539410-80594958 GCF_018294505.1 Triticum aestivum
GCGACACACACACTACATCGCCGCCACCCTGGGCTCTGGAGCACCCGCGCTCGAGCCCCGCACCATCCGGCGACCCGGCGGCCGTGGATGAGCCGCCCGCCGGCGACGACCTCCCCCTCCCCGTTCTGGATCTGGCCGCCCCGGTCGCCTTGACGCCGCCGCCACCGGACGCCTCGCCGCTCCTCCCTCGCGTCCCGTCGCCTCTCCCTCGTCGACCGACGCCTGCAGACGCCGCGCCCGTCGCTCGTCACCGCGCCGTCGTCGTCCCGTCGTCGACCATGGCCACCCCGAGCCCCCCCTCGAGCTCGCTGCCACCTCCCTACGACGCCCGACCTGAGCCACGCCGGCCCCTCCCCTTCAACGCTGTGAGCGAACCTCCCCCTCTCCTCATCTGTGCCTCCCTTGCCTCGCGCCCCAGCCACTGCCGTCCGCGGCCACCTCCACCCGCGCCCGACCTCGGCAACCGCCGCGCCTGCCTTACTCCTCGCACCGGCCGCGGCCTCGCCTAGCGCCGCCCTTGGCCGCCGGCGCCCTGCTGCTGGCCTGGGCAAGGGCCCCAATGGGCTGGCGCCCGTCGCCCGTATCCCCCTCGCCCGTTCGGGCTGTGCCCGTAGCCCACAGCCGCTATGGCTCCTCCTGAGCCACTGACTAGGGGGGCCCACGCCCCTGAGAACTAAAAAAATAAAATAAAATAAAAATAAAAATAAAATAAAAATAATAAATTAATTAATAAAAATAAATAAATAAATAAAATAAAAATAAAAATAAAATTAATTAATTAACTAAATTAATTAAGTTAATTAATCTTATTTAAATTAATCTAATTAGATAATTAATTTAATTAAACAGTAATTATTTAGCTAAACCCTAATTAACCTAAACGGAGAATGACAGGTGGGTCCCACTGGACCCACATGTCAGTTTGACTTAGTCAACCCCAGTTGACTGCTGATGTCAACATGACATCATGCTGATGTCATAAATCCATTTTCGAATTAATTTAAATAATTAATTAAATTCCAGAAATTAATAAAATCTTTAGAAAATCATATCTTTTAATCCGTAACTCGGATTAAAATATTTTCAACATGAAAGTTGCTCAGAACGATGAGACGAATCCAGATACGCAGCCCGTTCGTCCGCCACGCGTCCCTAGCATAGTGAACCTGTAACATTTCACCTCCGGTTCATCTGTCCAAAAACGCGAAACCCCGGGAATACCTTCCCGGATGTTTCCCCCCTTCACCGGTATCACCTCATACCGCGTTAGAACACGTCTAGCTCTGCCTGTTGTCCTGTTATGCACTTGCTTGCTATGTATTTACTGTTTTCTCCCCCCTCTTCTCTTCGGTAGACCCCGTGACGATGCTGATGCCCCTGTGGTCGACTACGTCACCGACGACCCCTCTCTCTTGTCTGAGCAACCAGGCAAGCCCCCCCCTTGATCACCAGATATCACCTATTCTTCTCTATACTGCTTGCATTAGAGTGGTGTAGCATGTTACTGCTTTCGGTTAACCCTATTCTGCTACATAGCCTGTCATTGTTGCTACAATTGTTACCTTTACCTGCAATCCTACATGCTTAGTATAGGATGCTAGTGTTCCATCAGTGGCCCTACACTCTTGTCCGTCTGCCATGCTATACTACTGGGCCGTGATCACTTTGGGAGGTGATCACGGGTATATACTATATACATTATATACATGACACATGTGGAGACTAAAGTCGGGTCGGCTCGAGGAGTACTCGCAAGTGATTCTGATGAGGGGGCTGAAAGGACAGGTGGCTCCACCTCGGTAGAGGTGGGCCTGGGTTCCTGACGGCCCCCGACTGTTACTTTATGGCGGAGCGACAGGGCAGGTTGAGACCGCCTAGGTGAGAGGTGGGCCTGGCCCTGGTCGGCGTTCGCGGATACTTAACACACTTAACGAGTTCTGGGTATTTGATCTGAGTCTGGCCATTTGGTCTATACGCACTAACCATCTACGTGGGAGTAGTTATGGGTATCCCGACGTCGTGGTATCAGCCGAAGCTCTTTTGACGTCAGCTACTGAGTGGCGCGCGCCGCATTGGACCGTAAGCTCGCGCTTGTATTAAGGGGGCTAGGTCTGCTTCCGGCCGCGTACGCAACATGCAGGTGTGCATAGGGCGATGGGCCCAGACCCCTGCGCGCATAGGTTTAGACCGGCGTGCTGACCTCTCTGTTGAGCCTAGGTGGGGCTGCGACATGTTGATCTTACGAGGCCGGGCATGACCCAGAAAAGTGTGTCCGGCCAAATGGGATCGAGCGTGTTGGGTTATGTGGTGCACCCCTGCAGGGAAGTTTATCTATTCGAATAGCCGTGTCCCTCGGTAAAAGGACGACCCGGAGTTGTACCTTGACCTTATGACAACTAGAGTCGGATACTTAATAAAACACACCCTTCCAAGTGCCAGATATAACCCGGTGATCGCTCTCTAACAGGGCGACGAGGAGGGGATCGCCGGGTAGGATTATGCTATGCGATGCTACTTGGAGGACTTCAATCTACTCTCTTCTACATGCTGCAAGATGGAGATGGCCAGAAGCGTAGTCTTCGACAGGACTAGCTATCCCCCTCTTATTCTGGCATTATGCAGTTCAGTCCACCGATATGCCCCTTTACACATATACCCATGCATATGTAGTGTAGCTCCTTGCTTGCGAGTACTTTGGATGAGTACTCACGGTTGCTTTTCTCCCTCTTTTCCCCTTTCTATACCGGATTGTCGCAACCAGATGCTGGAGTCCAGGAGCTAGAGATCCCGAGGATGATTCTACATGGAGTTCGACTTTGAGGAGTAGTTAGGAGGTCCCAGGCAGGAGGCCTTGCCTTTTCGATCGTCGCTACTTTTGTGCTAGCCTTCTTAAGGCAAACTTGTTTAACTTATGTCTGTACTCAGATATTGTTGCTTCCGCTGACTCGTCTATGATCGAGCACTTGTATTCGAGCCCTCGAGGCCCCTGGCTTGTATTATGATGCTTGTATGACTTATTTATGTTTTAGAGTTGTGTTGTGATATCTTCCCGTGAGTCCCTGATCTTGATCATACACATTTGCGTGCATGATTAGTGTACGGTCAAATTGGGGGCGTCACAACTTTTTAGTATTTACTTTTATGCAAAGAGTCAAAGTTTTTCTCTCTATTCCTTTTTATTTTTCTCTTTTGGCAAGCATCATGTGGTGAGGAAATATCTAGGCACATATATCCAGTTGGATATGGGTAGCATGAGTTATTATTGTTGACATCACCCTTGAGGTGAATACGTTGGGAGGCGAAATTATAAGCCCATATCTTTGTATGTGTCCGGTTGAAACGTTTTGCTCATGTGTATGCGGTGAGTGTTAGCAATCATAGAAGACTATATGATGGTTGAGTATGTGGAGCTCTTACTTAAACTCTGTTGAATAAGTTGAATTACAATTGCTTGGTGACTGAGAACATAGGTTCTTGAGTTTCAAGAGAATTCAGTGTTTGAACCTTAACATGTGAATTGGTTGCCACTATAACATGAGAAGTTTTATAAGAAAAAATTATTGTTATGATGCTAGGAAAAGTGATTGAAATTGTCATTGATCAAACTTATGCACTTTGCTAGCATTCACACTTCATAAATTATTTCTTTTATCATTTACCTACTCGAGGACGAGTAGGAATTAAGCTTGGGGATGCTGATACGTCTCCAACGTATCTATAATTTATGAAGTATTCATGCCATTATATTATCATTCTTGGATGTTTTACAATCATTTTATAGCAACTTTATATAATTTTTTGGGACTAACCTATTGACCCAGTGCCCGGTGCCAGTTGCTGTTTTTCGCTTTTTTTTTACATCGCAGGAAATCAATATCAAACGGAGTCCAAACACCGCGAAACTTTTTGGAGATTTTTTATGGACCAGAACACACAGGATGGGCCAGAGCAGCACCTGGGGGTGCCCCGAGGAGGGCACAACCCACCAGGGAGCGCCTAGGGGCCCAACCGCACCCAGGTGGGTTGTGCCCACCTCGGTGGCCTCCTGCACCCCCTCTTTACCCTATAATTCCCATATATTCCAAAAACCCTCGGGATTAAGCTAGATTAGAAGTTCCGCCTTCGCAAGGCTCTGTAGCCACCGAAAACCAATCTAGACCCTTTCCGGCACCCTGCCGGAGGGGGGAATCATCTCCGGTGGCCATCTTCATCCACTAATGCAGGATGCTGCTAACGCGACACTACGATCAGAGACCCTTCGAGAAACTGTGGGCGATGCCATAATCACAAACGGTGGTGTATGAAAACCGTCAGAAATGTATAAAACGTTTGCGATGACGGATGCATCAAACACGGTTCAGGTTTTAGTTGTGTGTGCGATGAAGGGCATACAGTTCAGTTCAATTAACTGTTTGCGATGAGGAGGAACAAAAGAAACGGGCAGCCAGATGAAGGTGTGTGCGATATACAGCATACGGTTCACTCGGATGAACTATTTGTGATTAGGCAACACAAAATAAATGGGCAGCCAGATGAAGGCGTGTGCGATACACAACATACAGTTCACTCAGATGAAATGTTTGTGATTAGGCAACACAAAATAAATGCGCAACCAGAAGAAGGTGTGTGCGATATACAGCATACGGTTCACTCGGATGAACTATTTGTGATTAGGCAACACAAAAGAAATGGTCAGCCAGATCAAGGTGTGTGCGATATACGCATGCAGTTCACTTGGCCCTTGTCGTCAGTGTGTGACCTCTGTGGCAACCGTTCGCTCCCCAGGCGCCTCTTCGTGTACCGTGGCAACCGTCCACCGCCTCTTCGCCTTTCATTCCCTCTCGATTTGGAACTGCTGTTGACTGCTCTTCCTCCCTCCATTTGCCTTCACCCTTCCTTCTGCCATTGTTCGATCATCTTCTCCATGGAGGAAACAGGCCGGAAACGACCCCGTTATTCTTGCCCCGATCTGAATGATGACGTGGTGGAGGAACTCATTGATCGGTGCGATGTCATCACCTCGGCTAGCATGGCAGGTTCGTTCAAGACAATTCATGACTTAACTAATAACATCATTACAAGGAACCCAAGGGTCCAGGAGCGGTTTGTGAAGGAAATATGCCCTAGAGGCAATAATAAAGTATTATTTATTTCCTTGTATCATGATAAATGTTTATTATTCATGCTAGAATTGTATTAACCAGAAACATAATACATGTGCGAATATATAGACAAACAGAGTGTCACTAGTATGCCTCTACTTGACTAGCTCGTTAATCAAAGATGGTTATGTTTCCTAGCCATAGACATAAGTTGTCATTTGATTAACGAGATCACCTCATTAGGAGAATGACGTGATTGACTTGACCCATTCCGTTAGCTTAGCACTCGATCGTTTAGTATGTTGCTATTGCTTTCTTCATGACTTATACATGTTCCTATGACTATGAGATTATGCAACTCCCGTTTACCGGAGGAACACTTTGTGTGCTACCAAACATCACAACGTAAATGGGTGATTATAAAGGTGCTCTACAGGTGTCTCCAAAGGTACTTGTTGGGTTGGTGTATTTCGAGATTAGGATTTGTCACTCCGATTGTCGGAGAGGTATCTCTGGGCCCACTCAGTAATGCACATCACTATAAGCCTTGCAAGCATTGTAACTAATGAGTTAGTTGCGGGATGATGTATTACGGAACGAGTAAAGAGACTTGCCGGTAACGAGATTGAACTAGGTATCGAGATACCGACGATCGAATCTTGGGCAAGTAACATACCGATGACAAAGGAAACAACGTATGTTGTTATGCGGTCTGACCGATAAAGATCTTCGTAGAATATGTGGGAGCCAATATGGGCATCCAGGTCCCGCTATTGGTTATTGACCGGAGACGTGTCTCGGTCATGTCTACATAGTTCTCGAACTCGTAGGGTCCGCACGCTTAACGTTACGATGACAGTTTTATTGAGTTTTGATGTACCGAAGGAGTTCGGAGTCCCGGATGAGATCGGGGATATGACGAGGAGTCTCGAAATGGTCGAGACATAAAGATCGATATATTGGACGACTATATTCGGACTTCGGAAAGGTTCCGAGTGATTCGGGTATTTTTCGTAGTACCGGAGAGTTACGGGAATTCGTATTGGGCCTTAATGGGCCATACGGGAAAGGAGAGAAAGGCCTCAAAAGGTGGCCGCACCCCTCCCCATGGTCTGGTCCGAATTGGACTAGGGAAGGGGAGCGCACCCTTCCTTCTTTCTCCTTCCCCCTTCCCTTCTCCTACTCCCACAAGGAAAGGAGGAGTCCTACTCCCGGTGGGAGTAGGACTCCCCCTATGGCGCGCCTCTCCCCTTGGCCGGCTGCCTCCCCCTTGCTCCTTTATATACGGGGGCAAGGGGGCACCCCAGAGACACAACAATTGATCCTTGAGATCTCTTAGCCGTGTGCGGTGCCCCCTCCACCATATTACACCTCGATAATACCGTTGCGGAGCTTAGGCGAAGCCCTGCGTCGGTGGAACATCATCATCGTCACCACGCCGTCGTGCTGACGAAACTCTCCCTCAACACTTGGCTGGATCGGAGTTCAAGGGACGTCATCGAGCTGAACGTGTGTAGAACTCGGAGGTGCCGTGCGTTCGGTACTTGATCGGTCGGATCGTGAAGACGTACGACTACATCAACCGCGTTGTGTTAACGCTTCCGCTTTCGGTCTACGAGGGTACGTGGACAACACTCTCCCCTCTTGTTGCTATGCATCACCATGGTCTTGCGTGTGCGTAGGAATTTTTTTGAAATTACTACGTTCCCCAGCAGTTTGATCTCCCCTATCTTCTTTGCCGTGACCCTGCTGACTGGCGCGGGGACGAGGGAAGCCTCGCCTTATGCAAGTTGATGCCGCTTGATAATGATACGCATGATGTTAAGATGCATCGCTTGAGGGCAAGGCTTGGGCAGCCGCAAATGGAGATTGGGTTGTTTATATTGGGTACAACTGCGAGTGGGAACTTGTGAATGTGTACACTCGTCACTGGGTTCCGCTTCCAAAAATCTCAGACTGCTACCCAGAGGTTGAGTACACCGGTATTCTATGTGAGTTCAAATACGATCATGGTGACTGTCGTCTACGGAAGATAGAAATTTGTCGAGTTCCCAACCGCTCTTGGGATTACACGAACTATGAAGTTGTTGCTATCTTCGACAAGCTTGTTGCCGTCCTTACTTCCACGCCTCGACGGATATTGCTCAAAAATCAATTTCTGTACACGGATGAGTACTGTGATGCAATTCAATACGAGGGTCTTGTGTTTGCTGTCACCACTCGTGGCACTGTTTTTGCATGGAATCCTGATGCTTTCGGTACGTTTGTCTTCCACCGTAATTAAAATTGTTTCATCCACATGCATGCGGGTTAGCTACTTTCCCTTTACTAATTAATTAACCTTCTTGTGTTTCCAAGGTCCTGTGAACATTCCACCACCTATACTTGAAATTTTTTATAACCAAGGGGGAGATGACGATGCTGATGATCACGAGCATGAGGACGAGCAGGACCCATATACTCAGTGGCGCCTGGCAACTTTTTCCGATGGATAACCTCTTCTTGTCTGTATACAGGGCACTGCTGATGTTACTAAGGACGCATGTGTTGTCTCGCATGGTCGCACTCTCCGGACCTATTCCAACATCCATTGCAGGGTATTCGGGATGGATACTACTGTACTAGTGCCAACACCTTCTCCATGGTTCGGTATTGAAAGTCTTGGAGGAAACTCGCTCTTCCTTGGACAAAACTATGCAATGAAGCTGGAAGGCGATCCAGCTGCTATTGACACAACGTTACTACCATTTATGAGAAGCAACTGTATCTATGCCTCGGACATTGCTATGCTTTCCTACCGTCCCAATATGGGTCTTGACATAGGCCGCTTTAGCCTGGATGATCAGTCCTGCGTTGGTCTCGAGATTGACAGTAGCTGGCCCTTCCCAGAGAATCACTTCTGGTTCAAAGCAAGTGTTTCCAACGCCGACGAATGGTTGAGCTGAAGTTCATTTCATCGCTTTGTTATTTGTTGTGTGAGAAAAACTTTACTTTACTAGAATGTTTTGTTGGAAATGATCTATAATCGAACGTGTATCCTCGTTGTCGTTGTGGGTTGATGACTTTTTGTATGTAATCAATGGTACATTTGCATATGCGTCCATCAACTCACGCCTGCTAGTGGTGTCCATATGAACAGTGCTAGTGATTTTAGTTGCAAAAATTAGATAGTGCTAGTGATTTTTAGCTGCATATTTTGACAAATCACAGTGTTACAAGGTTGACAAATGGCAATGTTACTAGATAAACAAACGTCAATCTTTCCAGTTTAACAAATGGCAACATACCCAAAATGACAGATATGCAAATCTTACCCAATTGTTTGTACGTGATTGCACACGGGTCATGCAAAACAACCGTTTGCGTGGAAGGGATGCAGAAATCCTGCTCAACACATTTTTCCTTGGCTTCCTGGGGAAGCTGTCGGTTTGCATACGGGTGTTCTAACTAAAACGTTTGCGATGAGTGTTTTATATTTAAAAACCATTGACGTTTTTTTAAAAGAAAATCGTTTGATAAGTCTTTACATTAAGAGAGAAAAACGCAAGTTCGTTCAAACCATATCTTTCATTCAGTCACACTGCGAATTTATATTCATATGATCAAGAATTCGAGATACAGTATTAAACCCCAAAAAAACTATTTCCGGCGGCGGCGGAGGCGGCGTGCCGCGCCGTCGTTGTCGTCCTCTGGGACGCAGTTGTTGAAGTCTTCAAGGCAGCACAAAATGTTCTTCACATGTAAATCAAACATCATGTCGTCGCGCGATCGACGGGAGGGGCGCGGGAGGACGGCAACTGGCGTCGCTGAGAGGTAGCGGTCGACGGCAGCGTCCCATGCCACCGAGGGGGGCGCGTGCACGGGCACGGGCACGGGCGCGGCGGGTGCAGCCAAACGCACGAGGGCTGGCGCCACGGTGGGTGTAGGGGCGCGCACAGGCACGGGCACGTGCGCTGGCATGTACACGAGCTTGGGCGGGTCCACGGAGACCTCGCTGACGCCCTCGGCTTCCAGCTCTGCGATAGTGCTCGGCGACCAGCCCATCAATGCTACGGGCATGGTCGCTGGCGCGGGCGCGGGGATGGGAGCTGGGACGGGAGCGGGGGCAGCAACCGCCGCGGACAGCTCGTTCTGGGCCATGTCCATGAGGCCCCATTCCTCCTTATTTTCTATCTCCTCCGGCTTCCCAGTGAGCCTGCACAGCGTACAGCTCGCACGCTTCCCGGTGAGCCTGCGCATTCGAGGTCAGCTTGCACGCCTCTCGGTCAGCCTGCGCATCGGACTGCGCTCGCACGCCTCCCGTTCAGTCAAGGTCAAGCAGCTGTCCGCACGGCACCTCCTATAGCCATTAAAACCAAGACACGTGGCATCACGTGAATGGTTAACAGAACGCACACGGTTTGAATTCCACAAACGTTTGAGATATTAAAGTGGCAGCTATTTTTCCAAAATGCCTTTGTTGGCTGTCATTATTCGTGTGCGCCTTCTCTCAAAATGTACACGAAAAATGCCACAACATGTCGGGTGCCATTCCATGATAGCATGCCAAGTTTCATGAATTTCAGACGAGTTTTGGATTTGCTAGAATTTAGAAACCAGGCATCTCAATGTTTTGCCGGCAATCAACGTTGCCCTGGTGTTTGAAATTCATTCCCATTTCTTGCATGGGACCTAAGCATGCACCCAAGGACACAGATTTGATTTTTCAACCAATTTATATGCACTGGAGCATGTGCATGTAGTTCAAATTTGAATTATGCACATAAATGCATTGAAAACTCAGTTAATGCATAAAAATGTCCAAACGAACCCCGAAAAATCCCAAAAATTGACACAACACTCCTGTTGTCCTATCATGACACGAGAAATTTTTTGAAAGCAATAAGAGGCAATGGATATCGTTTTGTCCTCAAAGGTGGGACGTTCCCTACTGAAACCATTATGCTTGTTGTGAGAAGCTCTGGTTTGTGAGAAGCATATACCCGAGCCTACCCCGAATGGGAATTTTTTTTTACCACGGCATGTTGATGCCGCTCCATGATAGCATGCCAAGTTTCATGAATTTCAGACGAGTTTTGGATTTACTAGAATTTAAAAACCAGGCATCTCAACATTTTGCCGGCAATCCACCGTGCCCTGGTGTTTGAATTTCATTCTCATCTCTTGCATGGGACCTAGAAATTCACCCAAGGACACACATGTGATTTTTCAACCAACTTTGGTGCATTGGAGCATGTGCTTGTAGTTCAAATTTAAATTATGCACATAAAATGCCTAGAAAACCCAGTTAATGTATAAAAAAGGCCAAACGAACCCCGAAAAATTCCAAGATTAAACACAACACTCCTGTTGTTCTGTGTTGACACTAGATTTTTTTCGAAAGCAATAAGAGGCAACGGACATCGTCCCGTCCCCAAAGGTGGTACGTTCCCTATCAAAACCATCATGCTTGTTGTGAGAAGCTCTGGTTTGTGAGAAGCTTATACCCGAACCTGCCCCAAATGGGACAAATTTTTTGCCACGGCATGTTGATGCCGCTCCATGATAGCATGCCAAGTTTCATGAATTTCAGACGAGTTTTGGATTTACTAGAATTTAAAAACCAGACATCTCAACGTTTTGCCGGCAATCAACAGTGCCCTAGTGTTTGAATTCCATTCTCATCTCTTGCATGGGACCTAGAAATTCACCCAAGGACACAGGTTAGATTTTTCAACCAACTTTAGTGCATTGGAGCATGTGCTTGTAGTTCAAATTTGAATTATGCACATAAAATGCCTAGAAAACCCAGTTAATGCATAAAAATGTCCAAACGAACCCCGAAAAATCATAAAAATTGACACAACACTCCTGTTGTGCTATGTTGACACTAGAATTTTTTTGAAAGCAATAAGAGGCAATGGATATCATTTTGTCCCCAAAGGTGGGATGTTCCCTATCGAAACCATCATGCTTCTTGTGAGAAGCTCTGGTTTGTGAGAAGCTTATACCCAAACCTGTCCCAAATGGGACAAAATTTTCACCACGTCATGTTGATGCCGCTCCATGATAGCGTGCCAAGTTTCATGAATTTAAGACGAGTTTTGGATTAACCAGAATTTAAAAACCAGGTATCTCAATGTTTTGCCGGCAATCAACAGTGCCCTGGTGTTTGAAATTCATTCCCGTCTCTTGCATGGGACCTAAGCATGCACCCAAGGACACACATGTGATTTTTCAACCAATTTATATGCACTAGAGCATGTGCATGTAGTTCAAATTTTAATTATGCACATAAAATGCCTAGAAAACTCAGTTAATGCATAAAAATGTCCAAACGAACCCCAAAAAATCCCAAAAATTGACACAACACTTCTGTTGTTCTATGTTGACACGAGAATTTTTTTGAAAGCAATAAGAGGGAATGGATATCGTTTCGTCCCCAAAGGTGGGACGTACGTTCCCTACCGAAACCATCAGGCTTGTTGTGATAAGCTCTGGCTTGTGAGAAGCATATACCCAAACCTGCCCCAAATGGGATAAATTTTTTACCACGGCATGTTTATGCCGCTACATGATAGCATGCCAAGTTTCATGAATTTCAGACGACTTTTGGATTTACTAGAATTTAAAAACCAGGCATCTCAATGTTTTGCCGGTAATCAACGTGCCTTGGTGTTTGAATTTCATTCTCATCTCTTGCATGGGACCTAGAAATTCACCCAAGGACACAGGTTAGATTTTTCAACCAACTTTAGTGCATTGGAGCATGTGCTTGTAGTTCAAATTTGAATTATGCACATAAAATGCCTAGAAAACCCAGTTAATGCATAAAAATGTCCAAACGAACCCCAAAAATCATAAAAAAATGACACAACACTCCTGTTGTTCTATGTTGACACTAGAAATTTTTTGAAAGCAATAAGAGGCAATGGATATAGTTTCGTCCCCAAAGGTGGGATGTTCCCTATCGAAACCATCATGCTTCTTCTGAGAAGCTCTAGTTTGTGAGAAGCTTATACCCAAACCTGTCCCAAATGGGACAAAATTTTCACCACGGCATGTTGATGCCGCTCCATGATAGCGTGCCAAGTTTCATGAATTTCAGACGAGTTTTGGATTAACCAGAATTTAAAAACCAGGTATCTCAATGTTTTGCCAGCAATCAACAGTGCCCTGGTGTTTGAAATTCATTCCCGTCTCTTGCATGGGACCTAAGCATGCACCCAAGGACACACATGTGATTTTTCAACCAATTTATATGCACTGGAGCATGTGCATGTAGTTCAAATTTGAATTATGCACATAAAATGCCTAGAAAACCCAGTTAATGTATAAAAAAGGACAAACGAACCCCGAAAAATTCATTCCCATTTCTTGCATGGGACCTAAGCATGCACTGAAGGACACATATTTGATTTTCCAACCAATTTGTATGCACCGGAGCATGTGCATGTAGTTTAATTTTGAATTGTGCATGTGAAATGGCTAGAAAACCAGTTTAATGTATAAAATGTCCAAACGAACCCTGAATAATTCCAATTCTTGTACGACACATATATAGTTGCATGTTCACTGCAGATAAAAGGTCTAGCAATTCAAACAGCGTCCATTGCCGCTGTGACCCCATTTTGTCATTCAAATCAAGTAGATCCCACACAGTTTATTATCACCAGCCATGTGAGATGTAGTACAAAATATCTTGGAGCTCCGTTGGTGTATAGTACGCCTATGGCTTACGCGAGAAGGTGCGTCGGCTACAGTCCACAGCCGGTGTGTCAAGCACACTAGCTCACTCCCCAAAAACTCCCGCCTCTGCATCCCTCGCAATCTCGAAAATATCTACCGTCTAAAAGGTTTTAATGTTTGATAGCACACGATTAATATGTGCGGACCGTGTGCGATGTCTGTTAATCCCGCTCTGCTTCAGTCCCTCGATTCAAATTTTTAGTAGCCCCGGCATTTTACTCCCGCCTCTGCATCCCTCGCAATCTCAAAAATATCTGCTCGCCCTTGATCCAAATTTTCAGTAGCCCCGCCTTGTTACTCCCGGCTAGTAAAATTTTCAGTTGCCGCAGTATTTCCTCAAACACAACCTTGCCCCCTGTAGGATCGAAAGTATGTCTATAGGGGGGTGATTAGACTACTTGACCAAATAAAAATCTAGTATTTTCCCAATTTTAAGTCTTGGCAGATTTTAGCAACTTAGCACAAATCAAGTAATCCACCTACACATGCAATTCTAAGAGTATACTAGCAGAATGTAAAACAATTGCATATGAAGGTAAAGGGAGGAGTTTGGAGCGAGCAAACGCAATGTAGACATGGAGATTTTTTATCCGTGGTTCCGATAGGTGGTGCCATCGTACATCCACATTGATGGAGACTTCAACCCATGAAGGGTAACGGTTGCACAAGTCCACGGAGGGCTCCACCCGTGAAGGGTCCACGAAGAAGCAACCTTGCCTATCCCACCATGGCCATCGCCCACGAAGGACTTGCCTCACTAGGGTAGATCTTCACGAAGTAGGCGATCTCCTTACCCGTACAAACTCCCTGGTTCAACTCCACAATCTTGACGGGGGCTCCCAAGTGACACCTAGCCAATCTAGGAGACACCACTCTCCAAAAGGTAATAGATGGTGTGTTGATGATGAACTCCTTGCTCTTTTGCTTCAAATGATAGTCTCCCCAACACTCAACTCTCTTTCATAGGATTGGATTTGGTGGAAAGATGATTTGAGTGGAAAGCAACTTGGGGAAGGCTAGAGATCAAGATTTATGTGGTTGGAATGGAATATCTTGACCTCAACACAAGTGTAGGTGGTTCTCTCTCAGAAAATGTATGTTGGAAGTGTAGGCATGTTCTAATGGCTCTCTCCACGAATGAAGAGTGGGTG
Source organism: Triticum aestivum (assembly GCF_018294505.1). Classification (NCBI taxonomy): domain Eukaryota; kingdom Viridiplantae; phylum Streptophyta; class Magnoliopsida; order Poales; family Poaceae; genus Triticum; species Triticum aestivum. The sequence continues at coordinate 80,553,392 of NC_057799.1, forward strand.
GAGGGGTATATATGTTGGAAGTGTAGGCATGTTCTAGAAAACTCGGTCGGACCGATTTGGTTCATAATGTGACCGTTAGGCATTTCGGTGGGACCGACATGTCAACTCGGTGGGACCGATATCGTTAGGGTTAGGGCATAACGTAATCTCGGTTGGACCGATTACTCAAACTCAGTGGGACCGATTTTGGTAATAAGCAAACAGAGAGTTGGTCAGGCAAACTCGGTGGGACCGATTCGCTCGTCTCGGTGGGACCGATTCGCTCGTCTCGGTGGGACCGAAGCATTACGAAAAGGAAGCAGAGAGTTTGCATTGCAGACTCGGTGGGACCGATCGCTCATCTCGGTTAGACCGACACGTTACGAAGGGTAACAGAGAGTTTGCAATCCCATCTCGGTGAGACCGAGATCCCTATCGGTGAGACCGAAGTGACTAGGGTTAGTGGCAGTGGCTATGTCAAGAGAACTCGGTGGCGCCGGATAGAAAGTTTCGATGGGCCGAGTTTGACTTTAGGTTTGGGACAAATGTGGATATGAGAAAGTAGTTGAGGGTTTTTGTGGCATATCACTAAGCATTTTGAGCAAGTAACTCATTAAGCAACACCTCACCCCCTTTTGATAGTATTGGATTTTCCTATGGACTCAATGTGATCTTGGATCACTAAAAATAAAATGTAGAGACTTATGCTTTGAGCTTGAGCCAATCTTTTGTCCTTAGCATTTTGAGGGGTCCACTTTCTAATCCATGCCATGCCAATCATTGAGCTTTCCTGAAATATTTATCTTGAAATAGTATTAGCTCAATGAGCTATATGTTGTTAATCATTACCAAAACCACCCAGGGATAGTTGCACTTTCAATCTCCCTTTTTGGTAATTGATGACAACATATAGATCAAAGTTTCGACAAGTGATAATAAGATTGAAATACATTGTCGCTTTGAGAAGTATGTGATAAGCAAGAGCTCCCCCTAATTTGTGCATTACTTAAAATTTGCTTTGGACTGCAAATGCACAATGTGTTAGGATCATGGGTCACTCTTCCATGTCACATACATCTTGGTGGAGCGCTCAAAATGATAATGATTAAAAACATGCACTCATCACCAAGCAAAGTGAATGATCATCTATAAGATATAAAAGATAGTATCATCCAAACAAGCATTAGGGTATCAAATGATCAATCACGTGATCATCCAAGTATCTCACAACAGACATAATGTAGCAAGAAAACACACAATCAAGTTCAACCAAGAAAAATTCAAAGAGAGACAAAACAACACTCTCTCTCTCTCGAAGACTATGATCTATACATATTTCTCCCTCTTTGGCAACAAGTACCAAAAAGTCAAAAATATGCATAGTGCTATGCGTCTCTCAAGCTTGGCCTTCATGAGGTGGTGTAGAGATGACTCCAAGGACGAAAGCTTCTGTCGATGTAGCTGGAGCTGGTGGAGTGGCTGCTGGAGCTGGTGGCACTGAGGCTGTGGCTGCTGGTGCAGATGTAGTAGCTCTAGTGTCTGGGACAGGCACTGCAGCAGACCTCTGGCTTCTGGGCACTCTAGCAAAAGTATCTGTAGTAGACTTGTCCTTCTTCTCCTCCACTTCCTCCTGAAGTTGCTCAACCACTGACTGAATCTCAGTTACCTTGACATCAAGATCATAGAATTTCTGCTCAATGATCCTCTCCAAGCTCTCCTGGTTTTGAGTCAGGGTGGCCAAGCCCTTTTCAATCCTCAAAGTGGATTGGATCAGATATCCAAGCTGATCTTGCTTGATCTTTAAGAACACTTGAGATGCCTCTTCAGCAGTTGGCATCTTTGCAGCTTTCTCTGCCCTTGCCTTCTCTCTCTTCTCATGTGCTTGCGTAGATGTGGGGTCTTCCTCATTCATCACAACAGTATTGTCTTCAAAGTCAGGATGCAGAGGAAGGTGCTCCTTGTCCAACAAGTATGTACCTGTGCCCATCTTGGAGTTGATGAGCTTCTGAATGTGTGGAGCATACCCACAAGATCTCTTCTGGTCAGCAGCTGTCCTTTTGATTGTCTCTACAATCAAACTCATGACCTTGAACTTCTGAGGCACATCAAACAAATGTAGCAATTGATAGCATGTCCTCTTATCATCTTGTGATCTCCTGACTTGGGTAGCAATGTGTGCCTAAGGATCCAGTTGATGGTAGGTAGACCAGATAACAAGAAGTGTACAGATCCAAGTTTGTGAGTCTCCAAAGCCTTATCTGGGATCTCCTTGTACATGTTTGCCATTGAGTTGTGGTCTTTCTTCTTGGTGGCATACACATCCAAGTCATCCTCATGTTCTTCAGGGGCATTTATCAGATTAGCCCACTCCTCAACTGTGGACTGGTACCTTGTACCCTCAGAAATCCATACTATCCTCCCATCTGGATAGAAATGGGCAGTGGAGTAAAACTGCATGATCAGCTCATCATTCCATTTGGTGAGCTTCTGTCCAACAAACTTATCTACTCCACAAGCCTTGAAGTTGTCACAAACTCCTGGATAGTGATCTTCATTTTCCTTGATGTACTCCCAATCCACCCATCTCATGTCACACACTATGGGCTTCTTGTCAAGCAGGATAGTCTCATAGAAATCTTGTTGTTCCTTTGTGTGGAACCTATAATCAACTGTTGTTCTCCTCCTCATAGCATAAGGATCTGATTTTCTCCACAATTTCAGTCCTGCATCCTTCCTGATCCTCATATCTTCCGCAACAGGATGTGCATCATTATGGTCAAGGATCTTTGGCTTCAGCTTCCTCAAAACAAGTGAATCATCTTCTTCTTCTTCAGCATCAGGCACTGGGGCCTTGTTTTTCTCCTCAGCTGGAATATTTCTGGTGTTCCTCTTGGGTTTTGGGGGCTTCTGAGCTTGAGCTTTGGGAGCAGTTTTAGGCTTTGATGGAGCAGCCCCTGCCTTTATAGCATCTCCCATAAGCTTCTGAGCTTTGGGTGCTGGTGCAGCATCCTCTTCCTCTTCATCATCGGATCTCACCATTGAGGACTTCCCAATAACTCTGGCAATGGTCTTTTTGACCCTTTCTTTCCTCTTCTTGCCTTCACCTCCTTCTTTGGGTTCAAGAGTGAACTCCATTGTCTCTTGAGTAGAGGCTCTGGCCTTAGACATAGGAGTTCTCCTGGCAGGTGCCTTCTTGTGCAGCCCTGGCTTACTTACAGCAGCTGTGCCATACTCCTTCTTTAGCACCTTCTTCTTGGAGCTTACTTCCTCCTCAGTGGCCACATAGTCCTCATCCTCTGATTCTGAGGTTCTCTTTTTTCTAGACCTGGTGGCTGCCTTTGGCAAGTTGCTTGGAGTGCTCCTGCTGCCATCATCAGAAGTGCTAGAGGGATCTGAGCCCTCACTCATCTGCACATGTTCCTTTGACCTGATCTGGCTGTCACTCTGATCAGACATCTTGCAGGCAAACTGTCAGCAGACCCCGTGAATAGGTTGTAGATGAGCATCACAAAGTATAGAGGTTTTGCAAAACAAATTGAGTCAAAAAATCTTAGTTTCAGTTCTCTACAGAAGTGATCTCAGAGCTACCGAATTGACAAACTCGGTGATACCGAAGCAACACTTGGAACCTAAACTAGTGAACTCGGTTGGGCCGAATCACAGTTCGGTGGCACCGAGGTTGCTAGGGTTTCATAGAATCCTGAACTCAGTCACACCGATTTGCACGTTTCGGTCAGACTGAAAAGCGCATGTGCAATGACCTAAGCCGAATCGGTGGGACCGATTTCTACATTTCGGTCGGTCCAAGATGAGTTCTGCGGAGAGCTAACCCTAATTTTTTTGAATCAATCTAGACCTAAGGAAGTTTTAGCTGGATAGATTAATCTTATTCGTGGAAAGAAACATGGCATTGTCCTTGTGCTAGGAACTGGAGTGAAAAAGACAGCACAAGGGGTCAAACACTTACCCAAGAACGGCGAGTGTTCGCTACGGTGGCGACGGCGGAGCAGATTCCATCGATGGCGGCAGAATCCAACGGCGGGAGGTCACTGGCGGCGAGGAGACGATCTGGAGACCCGAGGAGGCAGAGCAGGACATGCGCGGCTGAGAGAATTTGAAGAAATTTCCAAAGTCTCACCAGTGGGTATATATATCCTGACTCTGTCGGTGTGACTGAGTGGAACAACAGAACCGCAAGCGGTTGCTGAAACTCGGTGTGACCGAAGTGTTCAAATCGGTTGCACCGAGATGAAAACCTAGATCAACTTAGTGAACTCGGTTTGACCGAAATGGATTTCTCGGTCAGACCGAAATGCACAAAGAGGTTTTGGAAGTTTAAGTCTATGACGAATCGGGGACTCCGAGTGCTCCTCACACAGAGTGGTTCGAATCTGACTTGATCAAGCTTTGTGATGTAGCATGAATAGAGTTTGAGATGAGAAAAGCATAGATAGCTAGAGGCAGTTCTTAGGCATTCTTGTCCATCCATTTGGCAAATGAAAAGCCAAACAAACAAAACAACAAATGGATGTCCTTGAATGAGTGAAATATGCATCCAACATGCTCACACAATAAAATGACAAATGAAATATGTGACAAAGCATGCACAATCATTCTAGCATCTATCAAACAATTTGGCGATGACTAGGTCATCTATATATGAGTATATTGACTTAGGAGTCAAATGAGAACATTTGATCATAGGTCATACTCATCGTTTAAGCACAAGTGGGGTTGCCACTTTTACATAAATCATTGTTGTGCTCACATCATTAGAGTTGCTTTAGCTCAATTGATTAGAGTAAAGCTCCCCCTAGATGTGATATCCCCCTAAGAGGGATGAACTAACCTTGGGTTTTGTCAATGATGACTTCATGTAGGTGTCGAAGATGTGGATGCTCAATGTTGATGTAGATCATTCAGAGCAATCCTTTGGAGTGAGTTGCACTTTCAATACCTACACGGGTTAGTCCCACAAGGAACAAACAAGGATATCCATAGACATGGAGTGATGTTCACATGAGATGATGTCCATGAATGCATTAGGTTACCTTGTCCCTTGTCTTACCAACAAGAGGGTTTGTGACTCCTTGAACTAGTGCAAGATATGGAAGTTGTTTGCACTTGTCCTTGCCAAAATGATAAGAGTGAGGTATGTTGGCGGAGTCACCCTCAAGAACTCTCTAGTTCTTCGTCTTAGGGATCCACACCATTTTGATGGGAATCCTTGGAGTTGTTGTCGTACTCGATGAAGTGGAACTTGATATAGTCTTGGGAACCCACTTGACCAAGGCTTTAGGAGCTTCTTCAAATGCATCAATCTCCTCTTGAAGCTTGTCATTGCCTTTTAGCTTGTGGTCTTGTGATGGAAGATCATCTTGAGCTTGTGTTCCTTGGAAATAAGTAGGATCATACTTCTCTTGTTGAGGAACGAACTTCGTCTTGGGATATTGATCTTCTTCCCACTCAACTCCATTGGCATTTAACTTTCGTTCAAAACCAACACCTTGATTCTTCGGGTGTCTTCCTTCCTTGCGTACAATTTCCTCAAATTGCTTACTCCCGGCAAGGCTCTTGTAAACACCTTTCTCTATAATTCCCTTCAACAAGCTATTTTCTTGCTCAAGTGTAACTTGGCTAAGAGAGTCATTAGTGGAATCAAGAGAACTACTAGAAGCAACAACATTGGATTTAGCATGATTGTTGTTACTACTAGAAGGAGAATCTTTCTTGTTCTTACTGCTAGATTTAACTTGTGGCATGTAAGTAGACAAGAGTAAATGCTTGGCAATGTAAGAAGAACTTTTCTTGCGAAGATCATCATTGATTGACTTTAAAAACTCATGCTCTTGCTCAAGGTTGATCTTTTCAAAGCGTAGCTTCTCATGAGTCTTTAAAAGTTCTCGATGATCTTCCAAGGTAGTTTCATGAGCTAACTTAAGAGTGTTTAGTCCTTTAGTTAGACGCTCAATCTTCTCCTTATCATTGTCATTCGTTTTATCTTGATTATCATGATTAATAGCAAGTTCATCATAGTTCTCATAACTAGAGTTGTCAACAAGTAAATCATCATCTCCTAGCAAATCATCTTCATCACTATTGAAATCAACATACTCGGGGTGTGATACCTTTGGACCTTTGGCCATGAAGCATCTTCCAATTCCTTCATTTGGTGAGTCAAATATGTTGTAGGAGTTGGTTGACACAAGTGCTAGACCGGCAACACCTTCATCTTGAGTATATTCGGAGTCGGAGTGATAACTTCTTTCGGAGTGATGGCCGGAGTCGGAGCCGGATACCCATTCACCAACATGAGCTTGATGTCTTCTCTTTGTGTAGCTCCTTGATGATTTGTCCTTGCTCTCCGAATCCTTGCTTCTCCGAGAGTGTCTTCGTTCATATCGATCATCTCTACTCCTTCTCTCTCTTGGTGGTGATTCTTCTCTTGGGAGAATCTTCTCTTCTTTTGCAGGGAGCCATACACTCATTGGAGTAGTGTCCGGGTCTTCCACAATTATAGCAATTCCGTTCACGACTTGAAGATATTTTGTCATTGTAGTACCTTGACTTGGAACTTCTTTCCTTGCTTCTACTCTTGTAGAACTTGTTGAAGTTCTTCACCATTAGGCTCAATTCTTCATTGAAGGTTTATTTCTCACTTGATGATGTGGGAGCATCACATGAGGCTTTGTAAGCACCGCTTGACTTGTTGTGAAGCTCTTCCTTATCCTTGAGTGACATCTCATGAGCAACAATTCTTCCAATGACTTCCGTTGGCTTGAGATCTTTGTAGTTGGGCATCATTTGGATCAATGTGCACACGGTATCATATTTTCCATCCAAGGCTCTTAGGATCTTCTTGATGATGAATCTATCAGTCATCTCTTCACTTCCTAAGCCGGCAATCTCATTTGTGATGAGAGCAAGCCTAGAGTACATTTCAGCGACACCTTCACCATCCTTCATTTTGAACTTGTCAAGTTGACTTTGAAGCACATCCAATTTGGATTCCTTGACGGAGTCGGTACCCTCGTGCATATCAATCAAAGTATCCCAAATTTCCTTTGCATTCTCAAGACGGCTGATTTTGTTGAATTCTTCGGGGCACAATCCGTTGAAGAGAATATCACAAGCTTGAGCGTTGTATTGTAGCATCTTCAACTCTTCCGCGGTAGCTTCACGGTTCGGTTCTCTCCCATCAAAGAATTCACCTTGCAAGCCAATACACACAATAGCCCAAACGGCGGGGTTATGTCCAAGAATATGCATTTTCATCTTATGCTTCCAACTAGCAAAATTAGTACCATCAAAGTAACGACCTCTATGGTGGTAATTTCCCTCGCTAGATGCCATACTCTCCTAGGTTATGAAACCAAGGCTATGATCACCAAAGGCTATGGAATCAAAGCAAATGGAGACCAAAGCTCTAATACCAATTGTAGGATCGAAAGTATGTCTAGAGGGGGGGTGATTAGACTACTTGACCAAATAAAAACCTAGTCTTTTCCCAATTTGAAGTCTTGGCAGATTTTAGCAACTTAACACAAATCAAGTAATCCACCTACACATGCAATTCTAAGAGTATAGCAGCGGAATGTAAAACAATTGCATATGAAGGCAAAGGGAGGAGTTTGGAGGGAGCAAATGCAATGTAGACACGAAGATTTTTTATCTGTGGTTCCGATAGGTGGTGCTATTGTACATCCACGTTGATGGAGACTTCAACCCACGAAGGGTAACGGTTGCGCGAGTCCACGGAGAGCTCCACCCACGAAGGGTCCACTAAAAAGCAACCTTGTCTATCCCACCATGGCCATCGCCCACGAAGGACTTGCCTCACTAGGGTAGATCTTCACGAAGTAGGCGATCTCCTTGCCCGTACAAACTCCTTGGTTCAACTCCACAATCTTGACGGAGGCTCCCAAGTGACACCTAGCCAATCTAGGAGACACCACTCTCCAAAAGGTAATAGATGGTGTGTTGATGATGAACTGCTTGCTCTTGTGCTTCAAATGATAGTCTCCCCAACAATCAACTCTCTTTCATAGGATTGGATTTGGTGGAAATATGATTTGAGTGGAAAGCAACTTGGGGAAGGCTAGAGATCAAGATTTATGTGGTTGGAATGGAATATCTTGACCTCAACACAAGTGTAGGTGGTTCTCTCTTAGAAAATGTATGTTGGAAGTGTAGGCATGTTCTGATGGCTCTCTCCACGAATGAAGAGTGGGTGGAGGGGTATATATAGCCACCACACAAAATCTAACCGTTACACACAAATCACCAGACTCGGTGGGACCGAATTAGAAAACTCGGTCGGACCGATTTGGTTCATAATGTGACCATTAGGCATTTCGGTGGGACCGACATGTCAACTCGGTGGGACCGATATCGTTAGGGTTAGGGCATAACATAATCTCGGTTGGACCGATTACTCAAACTCGGTGAGACCGATTTTGGTAATAAGCAAACAGAGAGTTGGTCAGGCAAACTCGGTGGGACCGATTCGCTCGTCTCGGTGGGACTGAAGCATTACGAAAAGGAAGCAGAGAGTTTGCATTGCAGACTCGGTGGGACCGATCGCTCATCTCGGTTAGACCAAAACATTACGAAGGGAAACAGAGAGTTTGCAATCCCATCTCGGTGAGACCGAGATCCCTATCAGTGAGACCGAAGTGACTAGGGTTTGTGGCAGTGGCTATGTCAAGAGAACTCGGTGGCGCCGGATAGAAAGTTTTGATGGGCCGAGTTTTACTTTAGGTTTGGGACAAATGTGGATATGAGAAAGTAGTTGAGGGTTTTTGGAGCATATCACTAAGCATTTTGAGAAAGTAACTCATTAAGCAACACCTCACCCCCTTTTGATAGTATTGGCTTTTCCTATGGACTCAATGTGATCTTGGATCACTAAAAATAAAATGTAGAGACTTGTGCTTTGAGCTTGAGCCAATCTTTTGTCCTTAGCATTTTGAGGGGTCCACTTTCTAATCCATGCCATGCTAATCACTGAGCTTTCCTGAAATATTTATCTTGAAGTAGTATTAGCTCAATGAGCTATATGTTGTTAATCATTACCAAAACCACCCAGGGATAGTTGCACTTTCACCCCCCTCCACACACACCCCAAACCTCCGCTCACACAGACACACACAACCCTCGAAACCATTGGTAGGTCGCCATCGCCGGCGCCTCCATCCTCAACCTCTGCCTGTGTGTCGGGGAGCTCGAGGAGCCAATGGCCAAAAAGAGTTTTATCGCGGCCTTTTCGCCCTACACCGGCGAGGTGGCCGCCGAGGTGTCCCCGTCGTCCTCCGCAGGCCCGATCCGCCGTCGCCGGTCCCCCGATCCGCCCGCCGCCGCGCCCCTACGCCGGTTCGAGGACTTCCCCATCCTCCATCAGACCCGGCAGCCGACGAAGTCCTACCTCGGGGTCCGGCAGCGGTGGTGGGGGAGGTGGGTCGCCGAGATTACAGATCGAGAGACCCACACCCGCCGGTGGCTCGGTAGCTTCCACACGGCCGAGATCGTGGCCATGGAGTACGACCGCTGGCAGGTCCGCTACCACGGCGCGGCGGCTAGGCTCAATTTCCCCTTCGGCACACATCCGGTCCACCTCGTTCCGCCGGAGCCAGGGGTGGTGAGCTCGGCTATGGCGCGGGAGGACCGCGAGGCGTGGGAGTGCCTCGAGGCCGAGGCCACCGACGAGGCCTACATGCAAGAGCTCCATCAGCAGCACCCGGAGATCGTGGAGGTGGAGCAGGTGATCTTTGCCGGCGCAGAGGGCGGCGAGGTTACCGCGCTCTCCTTCGATGACGAGGTCGAAGGCGGCGAGGACGGCGTTACGGAGGGCGGCGAGGTCATCGCACTCTCCTTTGATGACAAGGTCGAAGGCGGCGGCGACGGCGGCGCAGAGGGCATCGAGGTGGGCCCCGAGGATGAGGAGATTGACGTCGACGAGTGAAGGAGTGCCTTCCCCAACGACCCCGACGACGATACTAGCCCGGACCCGGCTCGTGGCACACCGTACATGACGAGGAAGGATTGGCTCGACCTCTACTTCGACCGAAAGTAGTTTAGCTTAGTTTAAATTTATGTTTTATGTTCGGTTATGCAAAACTATCTATGTTTATGTTTGAATGCATGCTACTTTCGGTTGAACCTGCTTTGAACTTGATCAAATTGAAGTTTACAACCTTAAGTTTAGGGGATCGACTAGAAAAGGCCAAAAAAAATCGGGAGTATATATATGTCCACTAGGGGTTTTAGTCTTTTAACTTTTTAAGGATCGCCTAGAGATGTCCTTATGACTTGTTTATTTCAGTTCTTCACAATGTGATGCTCTATATGTGCAACTATTTGCCGTGCAGTTCAATTTCATCAATAACAGTTTCAACAATACCACTATGAATTACAATATTTGGTTGTTGTTAAGGACATTGCAGTTAACATGCCTTTTTGTTTTTCAATTCTTGTTTAGCAACATGCATTGTACTAAATGACTAAATATGCAATCCCAGGCTACATAGCAACAAGGAAGAGTGTTACCTTAATGTTCTGATGATGTCTAGATATACATGTAATAAAATCTTATATAATGGGATGGATGGAGTGTTGTACTACACCATTTTTCAATTGTTGTTTAGCTTCTAATATTAACTTGGTGCTTTTAGGTACATATATCATTGCCAAAGATCCATAGTTCGACCCTTTCTGCGTATGGGGCAATGAGATATTCATGAACCAACATCAAGTGAGGAAACTGATAAAGATTGTTATTAAAATGGGTCAAAAGATGTTAATCAAACTATTTGTTTACACTTTATGCAAGACAACAGTGAACTGCATGATGGTAAGTAAGAACCCTGTAGCCTTCTTTTACTGCCCGTAATGAGTTGTGTTAGATGACAATATCTGAATCTTTTTTCTTTTGCAGTGGATCCTGAAGCAGTTTACTCAAGATTACCTCTCAAACTACATGATTGGCGGCCGGCCATCACAAGGGGTTGGACTAGAGTCCTGCATGCCTTCTGCATCCAGGAGAGCACAATAGGGCAATTCCGCTTCACCTTGTTCAGCAACTGGAATGTCTGTCGCATCTTTCTTTACCATTTGTAATAGTACAAGTATAGAACCCTGGTACATCATTCTTTATTTGGTGCTTATGTAATTCTTAAACATATGTACCTGTGAATCGAATAATGCATTGGTTGTTTGAACCTGATGGATTTGAATAAAGCTATAGCCTACTTTCAAGTTTAAATTAGGTACAATTTTAAATAGCGGCAATTAAATTAGGGCAAAATTACGTTGTGCGGGTCATTACGGCACACACGGTTGGTAAAACACAAACGTTTGCGATATACACCATAATCCGAGACGGTTCACAGAGAGGAAACGTGTGCAAGCATGCACATAGTTGCCATTCGCAAAGCGTGTGTGATGTCAGACACTATCACATACGGTGCGGGAAAACTAAATGTGTGTGATTGTCTACCTATCGTACACGGTTTATAATCATGAACTGTTTATGATGTGCCAGGCATCGTAAATCTCCCGTGCCTGGAATCTGCCTGGAAAGCTCTCGTGCCTTGAATCAGCCTGGTTTTAGGCAGAACCACAAAACTCCGACTGCGATGGCAATGCGAGCACAAACAAGTAGCAAGGATGAAGCGTTTGGGATATTTGAGATATCGGAAACGGTTATATAGGGACAACTGTATGCATCAAGGCTCCCTATCCTAGACGGTTTCTGGGTCGTGTGGGAAGGACCCCCCTATCGCCCACACTCACTTGGCGATGGTTCCAAATACCGTCACGGAAAGGGGTTAAAAACCGTTTGTTTAGGACCAACACGCACCAGTGATCATCCCGGCGGCCACCATGATGAGGAGGGAGTAGTCCACCCTCGGGGCTGAGGGTTTGTACCAGTAGCTATGTGTTTAATCTCTCTCTCTCTCTCTCTCTCTCTCTCTCGATGTATCGCGGGCTTTGTTAATATAGTCGGATCATATGGTGTTTTCCCCTCTCTTATGATGAATTGAGTTTTTCCCTTTGAGATTTCGTTGTTATCGGATTGAATACTTTTATGGATTTGAGAACACTTGATATATGTCTAGCAATTGAATACTTGTGGTGACAATGGGGTATCGTATTGATTCACTTGATATATGTTTTGGCACACAACTCGCGGATTCCCGAGGTGACATTGGGGTAATCTATGCATAGGGGTTGATGCGCGTTCTTATCTTTGTTTCTCCGGTAGAAATCTTGGGGCACTCTTTGAAGTTATTTGTGTTGGATTGAGTATTATGAATATGAATTTGCTTTGGTGTTATTTTAGTATGAACTCTAGGATAGATCGAACGGAAAGAATAGCTTTGTGTTATTTTAGTACGAACTCTTGAATAGATCGAACGGAAAGAATAGCTTTGAGGTGGTTTCGTACCCTACAAACAATTTATTCTTATGTTCTCCGCTAGATAGGAACTTTGGAGTGATTCTTCATCGCACTTTGAGGGGTGGTTATATGATCCAATTATATTAGCATTGTTGAGAGGTTGCACTAGTGAAAGTACGGACCCTAGGTCTTATTTTCAAGCATTGCAATACCGTTTTTGTGCCCGTTTACTATTTGCTACCTAGCTGTTTTTATTTATTCAGATTATAAAAATATATTTCTACCATCCATATTACACTTTTATCACCATCTCTTCGCCGAACTAGTGCATCTATACAATTTGCCATTGTATCGGGTGTGTTGGGGACAAAAGAGATTTCTTGTATTTGGTTGCAGGGTCGTTTGAGAGAGACCATCTTCATCCTACACCTCTCACGGATTGATAAACCTTAGGTCATCCACTTGAGGGAAAATTGCTACTGTCCTATAAAACTCTGCGCTTGGAGGCCCAACACGTGTCTACAAGAATAAATTTGCGTAGTAGATATTAGATGACCAATGGGAAGAGGATGACTGCTAAGTGGAAGGAGTTCATGGAGTTGCTGAATGTTCGTGATGAGGGGCTCCATGTGCCCATTGGTGTCTGCCCACATGCCAACCCTGAGTCAGCCAACAAGAACAAGCTTTAACCCTACCTCGTTGAGAAGAAGCTAGCCAATGACAAGAAGACTTGGGTGCTGAACGCCTTCCTTGACATCATGCATCGGATCTTCCGCAACTCACTTTTTCCTCGCATAGGCGACAAGGACAAGGTGCATGCCTATGTTGTGGACATGATGCTCATCTATGAGAAGGCGCGTCTCCAACAGACGGAACCACTACTTGATGTTACTCATATCATGTGGTGTGAGCTACAGTTTGCTGTGTTCAATCGTAAGGTGCCCATCTATGGACCTTACCTGTTTTTCTTGATCTCGAAGACTTGGGAGAAGCTCTTCCCGGGTGAAGAGTTGGATGTTCCCAACTGGATGATTCGGCATGAGCCTATCAAGCTACGCATCAAGAGCAAGTGGGCTAACACAACTACTCGGGCTGAGGCAGAGGCTGCTAGGATGGATGTGGATGAGGATGAGTTTGAGGAGGAGGAGGCGACTGAGGACAGTTCCGAGGGATACACTCCTCCCTCTTCTGAGCCAACTAGGGCTAAGAAGCTCAAGGCCAAGATGAAGGCTCTATTCTGCAAGCAGGCCAAGGGGCAGTACCAGGCTCATGTGAACGCCAAGATGGCTCGTCGTCGCGACAAGGCTATTATGAGGCAGGTTGGCCTTGAGGTCCAGGATGGCTCTGAGGAGAGGATCACAGATGAGGAGCAGTGGACCAAACAGCACTGCCGGTGCAGTGAGTCAAAGGAGGAGACTAGAGTTCCATCTACATTTCGTGCTGCTGAGGAGTCTGAGGAGGAGGAACATGACTGGTGATGCCTTGGAGTTCTGCCACCACCTGTGTCATAGGTGTCCTCTCTGCCTTTTTGGTGTCTCAATGCCAAAGGGGAGAGAGTGTAGGATTTGCGAGTCTTGTGTCGAGTCTTGTTTCGCTTTGCTTTCTTTTTGTTGAACCTTTGTTTGCTTTGGCTTGTTGGTTTGTCGTTGTGTTCGTGTGAGTCCAGGAGACTATCATATGGTGTAAGACATATGTCATCATCTTATCTTATTGTCTAGTATGTTTAGTAGATTGTGATCTTACACTATCTTGTGCCCTTTACTTCATGCTCATTACTTTACCTTGCCTCCATGCTTAGTGTCAATCTTATTGTTGCAAGGATTGCCTTGTTTATAAAATATAGGGGGAGTGTTGATCCTAGTATGTGTGCCATGCAGTCCAAAGCATTTCTAGAGAGTGCACACATCTAGGGGGAGCCTGTCTATATTTTATAGGTGTTGGGTTTGCTTATGTTCATTTTATATCCCTATGTGCAAATCCCGTATTGTCATCAATCCACCAAAAGGGGGGGATTGTAAGGGCATATATATGTCTCCCTAAGTGGTTTTGGTGATTGATGACAATGCATTTGCGGACTAATCATGTGCATTGAGCATTATATCTCATGTCTAGGCACAAGACAATTCGGTGCCCCTCGGAGCCTACCGAAGACGGCGTTTCTCTATGTTTCTTTTCGGTGGAATTGAGCCGTAGGAAAGCCGTACTATTAAGAGGGGGTCCGCTTGGGAAAGGTTAGGGTGGAATCAGCACGTACACATCTGTTCCTTTGGACCACCTTTCCTTCGCTTCATTGGAGCACCGGTCGTTTCCCTTGTCGTTGCAAAGATGAAGGCTTCCAAGTGCTACTGTTCTGTGGCATGCGGTAGTACTGCTCAAGGGAGCAGTAGTACCGCAGTGGTCCACGGTAGTACCGCCCGTGGCAGCGGTACTACCACTCCTACCATGCGGTAGTACCGTGGCCTCTAGCCCAGAATGGTGACATGCGTGGAAGTAGGGGCGGAAGTAATTTTTTACTTCTGCACCCTACACGGTAGTACCGCTCCCTGTGAGCTGTAGTACCGTGCCAGATTTTTGAACAGACCGAAACTGAGCGGAAGTAGCCACGGATGTAATTTTATTAATCTGTGCCTTCCCAGCCCAGACGGAACCCTGCCTTGCGGTAGTACCGCAAGGGCGCATGGTAGTACAGCTCCGGCGGTTCTACCGCTTGTTGCTTTACGCAACAGGGCATCATCTGGCCCCTGTCGCACAAGCGGTAGTACCGCATTGACCAGCGGTAGTACCATGGGTATCTGCGGTAGAATCGCATGTCGCGGGCTGAATAAGTGGGTAACGGTTCGATTCTTCCTCTCACTATAAAAGGGGGGGTCTTCTTCCCCAAGTTGACTACCTCTTCCCTCCCCAAGCTCCATTGTTGCTCAAAGCTCCATTTTCACCCGATCTCTCTCCCTAGCCAATCAAACTTGTTGATTTTCTAGGGATTAGTTGAGAAGGCCCCGATCTACACTTCCACCAAGAGAAATTTGATCCCCCACTAATCCCTTGCGGATCTCGTTACTCTTGGGTGTTTGAGCACCCTAGACTGTTGAGGTCACCGCGGAGCCATATTCCAATGTGGTGAAGCTTCGTGGTGTCGCTGGGAGCCTCCAATTAAGTTGTGGAGATTGCCCCAACCTTGTTTGTAAAGGTTTGGTCGCTGCCTCCAAGGGCACCAATAGTGGAATCACGGCATCTCGCATTGTGTAAGGGCGTGAGGAGAATACGGTGGCCCTAGTGGCTTCTCGGGGAGCATTGTGCCTCCACACCGCTCCAACGGAGACGTACTTCCTCTCAAAGGGAAGGAACTTCGGTAACACATCCTGGTCTCCACCGGCTCCACTCTTGGTTATCTCTTACCTTTACTTGTGCAAACTTATATTGTGTTGTATCCCTTGCTTGCTTGTGTGATTGTTGTTGTTGCATCATATAGGTTGCTCACCTAGTTGCATATCTAGACAACCTACTTTGATGCAAAGTTTATATTGGTAAAGAAAAGCTAAAAATTGTTAGTTGCCTATTCACCCCCCCGCTAGTCAACTATATCGATCCTTTCAACATGGTATCATACCTTCCGATCCTGCCCTAACCCTAGCCACCGCGATCTCCATCGCCGCCGCCGCCACCTAACCCCTAGCTTCCGCTTCCCATCTCCCAAAACCCTAACGTCACCACCGCTGTGTTTGCACCATCGTGGCCGCTGCCCTCTGCCTTTCCGCACCGCAGCCGCCGCTCTCGCACCACAAGCCGCCCCCGCCATCCCTCCTGCCGCCGCTGCTTTTCACCACAGCCATGTCACCTCCCTCCCTCTCCTCCACCATGTCTTCCCCCGGCTCCTCCATCGCCACTCGCGCCAACCCATTCGCAGGTCCCGATCCCGTCCTCATCTGCGACCTCAACATCCTTGGTCGTGTTCCCGTCATCCTCGGGCACCACACCTCCACCTAATATGCCTGGAAAATGTATTTTTCTCTCGTATTCAATGAGTACAATCTCCGGGATCACGTCGATGGCTCCGTGGACTCTAGCCTCATGGTGAACGATGACGAGTGGATGACCATCGACGCCACTCTCATTCGCTGGTTCTACACCACCATCTTGAAGGATCTTTTCCACACGGTGTTATCTGACGAGGATGATGCTCACGCCATCTGGACCAAGCTCAATGGCCTCTTCACCGACAACAAGCTTCAGCGCAAGATTTTCTTGCACGGCGAGTTCTTTGGGTGTTGATACGTCTCCGTCGTATCTATAATTTTTGATTTTCATGCCAATATTCTACAACTTTCATATACTTATAGCAACTTTTTATACTATTTATTGGGACTAGCATATTGATCCAGTGCCTAGTGATAGTTCCTGTTTGTTGCATGTCTTTTGTTTCGCAGAAAATCCATATCAAACGAAGTCCAAATGCGATAAAAATTTACGAAGATTTTTTTTGGAATATATGTGATTTTTGGGAAAAAGAATCAACGCGAGACGATGCCCGAGGGGCCCACAAGACACAGGGGCGCGCCCTAGGGGGTAGGGCGTGCCCTAGAGCCTTGTGGCCACCCCATAAGGCGGTTGGTGCCCTTCTTCTGCCGCAAGAAATCTAATATCCGGATAAAAAATGTGTTAAAATTTCAGCCCAATCGGAGTTACGGATCTCCGGGAATTTAAGAAACGGTGAAAGGCCAGAATCTGGGAGCGCAAAAACAGAAGGAAACAAAGAGAGAGAGATCCAATCCCGGAGGGGCTCCCACCCCTCCGCCTCCATGGAGGCCAAGGACCATAGGGGAAACCCTCCTCGCATCTAGGGAGGCCAAGGAAGAAGAAGAAGAAGGAGGGGGGGGCTCTCTCCCCCTCTCTCCCAGTGGCGCCCGAACGCCGCCGGAGCCATCGCCGTGACGACGATCTACACCAACAACTTCGCCGCCATCATCACCAACTCTCTCCCCCTCTATGTAGCAGTGTAACACCCCTTCTCCCCGCTGTAATATCTACTTAAACATGGTGCTCACCGCTGTATATTATTTCCCAATGATGTATGGCTATCCAATGATGTTTGAGTAGATTCGTTTTGTCCTATGGGTTGATTAATGATCGTGATTGGTTTGATTTGCATGTTTTATTATTGGTGTTGTCCTATGGTGCTCTCTATGTCACGCAAACGTGAGGGATCCCCGCTTTAGGGTTTGCAATATGTTCATGAATTGCTTATGGTGGGTGGCGTGAGTGATAGAAACACAGACCCGAGTAAGTAGGTTGTTTGCGTATGGGAATAAAGAGGACTTGCTACCTTATAATGCTATGGTTAGGTTTTACCTTAATGATCTTTAGTAGTTACGGATGTTTGCTAGAGTTCCAATCATAAGTGCATATGATCCAAGTAGAGAAAGTATGTTAGCTTATGCCTCTCCCTCATATAAAATTGCAATAATGATTACTGGTCTAGTTATCGATTGCCCAGGGACAAATAACTTTCTTGTGACAAAAAGCTATCTACTAAAACTAACTTAGTTGTTTCTTTATCTAAACAGCCCCTAGCTTTTATTTACGTGCTCTTTATTATCTTGCAAACCTATCCTATCACTCCTACAAAGTACTTCTAGTTTCGTACTTGCTCTAGGTAAAGCGAACGTTAAGCGTGGGTAGAGTTGTACCGGTGCTTGATAAAACTTGAGCGAATATTTGTTCTACCTTTAGCTCCTCGTTGGGTTCGACACTCTTACTTATCGAAAGAGGCTACAACTGATCCCCTATACTTGTGGGTTATCAGGTGTCAGCAGCACGACTCGTCCATTGACGACTATTGCATGCGCCTCAAGAAGCTCTCGGATGAGCTCCGTGACCTTGGCGAGAAGGTCTCCGATGAGCTTCTTCTCAGTACTCTCACCGCCGGCTTAAATGAGGATTTAGGGAACGCCGCCTCCAACATCACCCTCATCCCCAATCCGGCCTTCCCCAAGGTTGTGGCGTACCTGAAACTGGAGGAACGGCGGATGAAAATGGCACGCACTCGGGCTACCCACACTGCCCTCGCCACCGGGACTTCCCGCGGCGGTGCCGCGCCCGCCCCGGCCCCTCAGCCGCAGCCTGACCCGGGCGCCTACTAGCCGCCGCCACCGCCGGGCTTCCCTCTCCCAGCACCGCCGGCCCTGCAGCCAGCCCCCGCGGATTGTCGCCGAGCTGGCTGCCGCGGCCGCAACCAGCAGCCGGCGGGCACCCAACGAGGGGCGCCCCGCTAGCAGCAGCCACAGTACCAGCTGGCGCCCTGATGACCCACAAGTATAGGGGATCTATCGTAGTCCTTTCGATAAGTAAGAGTGTCGAACCCAACGAGGAGCAGAAGGAAATGACAAGCGGTTTTCAGTAAGGTATTCTCTGCAAGCACTGAAATTATCGGTAACAGATAGTTTTGTGATAAAGTAATTTGTAACGGTTAACAAGTAAAAAAACTAAACAAGGTGCGGCAAGGTGGCCCAATCCTTTTTGTAGAAAGGACAAGCCTGGACAAACTCTTATATAAAGGAAAACGCCCCCGAGGACACATGGGAATTATCGTCAAGCTAGTTTTCATCATGCTCATATGATTCGCGTTCGTTACTTTGATAATTTGATATGTGGGTGGACTGGTGCTTGGGTACTGTCGTGGATTTGTCACGGCAGATGTCGTAGTGTGAGGACATAGTCGTGAGGCCAACGCATCTATGTGGTAGCTTGAGAGGGGTTGAGCGGAATCGAGAGACGCAACACAAGACAAGGGTTTAGACAGCTTCGGGCCCCGGGAAACATCATCCGGTAACAACCCTACATGTTGTTTGAGGCTAGGTCTCATTATCATCACGAGGGAGTCGCCGGTAAACCGGCTCTTTGTGTCTAGCCCTAGAGATTGTTTCTTCTTGCTTCTGTCTATCTTTGGGGAGCCTTGCCCATCCTTATATAAGTTGAAGGGGCGGTTTACATGACTAGTCCTAGTTGGATTAGGATTACTCTATTACAAGTGGAGTCCTAGTCTTGCTTCCTTTGTAGGAGAATATTCCTTGTGCTTTCCTCATAAACCGGCCCACCATTAACATGAACCGGCCTTCTGGGCCTTGGGCCTTGTCATCCGTCTGACCCGCCCGCCGGGTCACCAGTGAGTCATAATGACCAGGCGGGTTGCTTGTAAACCGCCAGGCCAGGGCAGGTCGCCAGTGAATCGCCAAGTGTCAGCCGGGTCTCAAGTAAACCGCCAAGTCCGGACGGGTTATACTTCCGGCCGGTTTATCCCCGACATTAGCCCCCAGTTTAATTTGGATTTATCCATGTTAAACTAATCCTGTAAAACAAACACAAGAACAAATTTGACAGATTATGCTCCGGGTTAAGAATTCTTGTAAACCGGCACCTCATCACCCTTAATTCCTTGTCATTTCCTTCTTCTAGAAAATCCAGGTCAATAAGCCAGCTTCATACTCAATTTGCTGACATTGGTTTCTCACAGAGAAATATTGTGAAGAATGATCTAGTTGAGTCGGCTTCCAAAGCGCCGGCTTAAGAAATATTGGTCTTGAAATACTCATCTAATATTCAACCGGTTTGAAGATGTAAAACTTGCCGGTTTAATATTACCAAAATTGCCGGTTTGTAAATACCGATGCCACCGAGTCATAATTGTTGCCGTCGCCGGGTCATAATTATTGATGACGCCGGGTCAATCTGGTTCGCTCAAAACTGAGAATTTGAAAATATTTCTCCTTATATGCATATTACCTGTAGCCCCCAAGTCTTGAGCAGAACAAAGTGATGGTTTAAGACTTGCTTCAATATAAATACTGCCACTTTTGAAGAAATCCATGTTGTTCATCCCAGTCACTAGTAAAAACTGAATACTCCATATTATGTAGCCCGCAAGTGCCGGGTTGTCATGCTTGCAGCAACCTGGGACTTGTAATTGCATGATGCTAAAAAAACTTCAACCAGTGTAGCCCCCAAGGGTCGGGTCATTATGCAATAATGAGCAGGGACTTTATAAATATGATCATGCTTCATTGAAAATAACATCATATGATGTAACTCCACCATGGGGCTTGAACCCACGTCCATAAGGTTAAGAGCTTTGTGCTTACCAACTGAGCAGTGGATCCTTTCAACAAATGGATTAAGGCTTGTGTACCTTGAATTTTTGATAGGAGCAATTGGTAGCCCCCAAGGGTCGGCTCATTATGATGTGATGAGTCGGGTCTTCAATAAGTCCAATAAAAATGACTTTGCATTAGCCCCCAAGTGTCATGGTGCATGCTTGCAGCGACATGAGACTTACATATTTGATGTAATCTCAACTTGAATAATGTAGCCCCCAAGTGCCGGGTCGTAAGCCTGCAGCGACTCGGGACTATTCCTTCAATTGTAGAATAAATCATATCCATTGATAATATAATAGACATTGCGCTAAAGCGACTTTGAAAACCTTAATCAAAATACTGGTTACTGATAACCATAATAAAATCCAGCCATGTTGGCTATTTGAAGATTTGAATAATATAATCCAATGATTTATGAGAGCATGATTCCAATGGCGCAATCTGAATATATACTGGCAACTTATAATCCCAAGCCAGTCCGGGTTAATAAACACTGGATAATTTATCATCATACTGGCGACTAATAGTCGAAAGCCAGGCCGGGTTAATAAACGCCGGTGATTTATAATCATGCTTTATTCAACCTGTTTCTGCATACAACAAGTTTAAAGTGTCCTGGCGGTTTACCGTCAGACGGGTCATAACGCCCAACATATAACCCGGGTTTATAACCAAGGCTGCACTTAAGAATAATCAAATATGAAATATATCATACCCGTGACATTGAATCACATCGTTGGTTTACCAACTTTTTGTAGTAAGGGTGATAACCCTAATCATGAGTACTGATAACTCCTTCCATATTGTGCCGGTTTATGATAAAACCGTGCCGTGTTGTGATAAACACCGGATTATCCATATATAACACTGGCGATTTATAGTTGAAACCAGACCGGGTTAATAAGCGTCGGATTATAACTGATCATGTACTGACAACTTGTAGTTGAAAGCCGAGCCGGGTTTAATGAACGCCAGTTTATCAAAAACATTATAAATCTCATCAAAGGAGAAAAAACTTGGAAAATAAAAGCATATGAAAACTTGCAGTCGAGGCTTTTCACGGGCTGCCAGGCCCCAAATTCGAGGCTTTGCATGGGCTGCCAGGCCACTGAGTTAAACCATTTTGCAAAGCCTTTTAAGATGGTCCTCAATCCTTAACCAATCGTCGTTTTAACTTGACAAGTTCAGGGTCTTATCAGAGTAACTTGTCAAAGTTCGACGGGTCATACCAGGTTTACCTGGGCGGAGTGACTTACTTAAAAAGGCAGGCCAACCCGGGGTTTTAGGTGTATACACCAGGCTTCCAAGCCGTGGCTTGATAGCCTATTACAAGTGTAGATTCTTTGTTCATTGTGACAGCAAAGAATCCCCAAGTAACATTTTGAGATGTGCTCAGTGGGTGCCTATGTTTGAGTTGTTCTTTTGCAACACTCTCTTTGGCCCCTAAGTAGTTTTCTGGTGTAGCTATGGTTCGGACACGACCAAGCCCCCCAAATGATTTTTCTGGTGGCCTTGCGCCGATCAAGAGGTGTAGCTATGGTTCGAATACGACCAAGCCCACAAGTGATATATTTCTGAGCTGTGCTCGCTGGATGCCTATGTTTGAGTTGTGTTGTGCAACAAACTCTATTTGGTCCCTATAATTTTTGCTGAGAACTCGAACTTTGCGAGAGATATTTCTTCTTGAACCGGATGTTAAACCGGATATTGAGAGCTTCAAAGCTTTACGGGAGACATCTTTCCCTTGAACCAGATCTTAAACCGGAATCTTCATTTTTAGCCGGATATTTTCTAACGACCTTTAAACTCGAACTTGCGAGAGATTAATTCTTTTTGAACCGGAAATTCTTAAACCGGATTTGAGAGCTTCAGAGCTTCGTGGGAGAACAGATTTCCCTTGAACCGGATTTTAAACCGGCATTCTTCATTTTGAACCAGAAATTTTCTGACGGCCTTTAAATTTTCATCCATATGGTAGTAGCCTCCGGGACCGGGTTATCTTTCCCTCCAACGTCCTGGGGTTCTCGACTTCACTGAAAACCGGCAACATTTGCTGAGTCATATTACTGTAGCCCCCGAGTCTCAAGGTGACTCGAGGAGTTGACTTGAGATTCTCCATATTTGACGTGATATAAACTGGCATAAGTTGTATATCATTGGTGTTGATAGCACGATGTGAATCCACAGAAGGTTGAGGTGACTGCGGCGGGTTATCAATGATCCCGTATGAGCCGTGTCAGCAACTCGGCCAATGATTCCTTCCAACTGGTGATTTGAAGTTAACCAAACTGTAGTGGCGGCGACTTGTGCGCCTGCCCATTGAACCACCCAGTGCAGGTGGCGGTTGATAGTATATGCATGCATTTTGTTGAAAGAAAAACCGGGCTACCCAAGCAGTGACTTGCTCATACTCAATAGACAGCTCATGCAGACAGGTGCGTCCCGGTGTGTTGATGTAGAGCAGACCGCAAGGGACGGATGGAAAATACGACTGCAACATCAGAGGCGGCATAGACAGATGAATCAACCGCGGCGTTTGTAAACCGGCGCGGGCGGGAGAATCGGCCGTGGGGGCAGACAATAAGTCAATCACGTGTGTTGATGTAGTGGGGGTGGCAACCTGCGCAGAATGAGCGCTAGTGCAAAAATAATATTTGGTCACGCCCCTTTTGCAACACCTTTTTGTAAGGAATAATGGTCCTGCGAAAAAATATCATAGACCAAGTAATTGTTCTTTGATAAAAACAATGTGTGCTAATATAATAAACTTGGACAAATATCACCTGAGTTGTCCGAATGACTTGTGTATGACATCCGTAGATAATCTCCAATAATTTCAATGGCGATTTAAGCCCTCTCTGGCCGGCTTATCCGTACTGGAATATTTGCATTGATGCTTCTGTTGTAACACTAGCTCCACCTTTTCTTTTTCTTTGCCGACAGGCTCCACTTGTGTCCATTGGACAGTGCCGAAACCAGTGTTGCGTTGTAGCTTTATCAGCCAGAGAAAAATAACCAACAACAGCAAAAACAGTAATCTGATGTAATTCCGAGGAGCTACAGCCTCTTTCTTTTCTTTCTCAACTTCCCAGTCCACTCCTGGTTTCCTTTTTTCAAGAAACAGCTGGCAGCTTTCAAGTGAGCATACAAGGGCGCAGCCGGGGTCGCGCGGGAGCCCAATGGGTAACCGGCGACGAGCAACTTGACATCCAGCAGAAGCAGAGCCAGCGGGCCAGAGTACCGTGAAGGAGACAATCCATGCAGCTCCAAAACGGAAACAACAGCGGGCGTAGGCACGGCATCATAACACACACGGGTAGCTTGTGCGGCCGCTCGGGCGAGGGGCACGCAAGCGCAGAAATAAGGCCAAGGCGGGCCACAACCAGCGAGGACGATGTGGCTTGACCCGGCGGCGACTCGGCAAATTTGATGGACGTGACCCGCAGCACAGCCGGATACACGGCAGAGGCGGAGACGCGTTGAATTGTGGCGGCTCATGGTGGTGGCTCGGAACAGCGGTTCAAGGTGGCGGCGGCGCGCAACAAAGGCGGTGGCTCAGAGCAGCAGCTCGGAGGCAGCGTGCAGCAAAGGCGGCTCGGTGGTGCGGCGGTGGAGACACCAGCTTGCGGTGGACGACAAGGCCTCTCGAGGCGGCCCGGGACAGCAGCGGTTTATCCAACACCGACGAGGAGATGCCACAGTAACAATTTAGGCAGGTGGTAGGGGCAGCACGAGGAGGAGCCTAACACAGCGTCTCTCATGCGGAAGCGAGCAACGAGGCGAGCCACAATGACTCAGCGAAGGCAGCAGCCCAGTGGAGGTGGAGACGACGCGCCACAGATGAGGTGAGGCGGCGGCAACTTAGCGCAAGGCCGCGGGGGCGAGGTGGCCAGGACTAGAAACGGAGCGCTACCCGGATGAATCCGGGACGACTCGATGAGTCGGGGCCACTTGGCATGGTGGCTGAAGCAAATCGACTCGGAAGTGGCCGTGGCCGTTTTGGAACACGGCCGGGACGACTTGGAGTGGCGAAGGCAAGTCCGAGCAGGGGCGGCGAAGGCGAATCCGAGCGGATATGGCTTGAAGGCGGAGACCAGGATGACTCGAGGCCGGGTCGTGGAGGGGTCAAGGCGAGGCGGCGCTGGCGAGAGCGGCTCGAGCCCCCCTGGCGAGGTGAATCCGGGCTTGGAAGGCGGCAGCTCAGGACCGCACATCATAGGCAGAAACGGAGTCGCGCGGTGGCGAGGTGAGCTGTGGCGGCGGCGAGGCGGCGAGGCCGCTCCGGCAAGGGCGGCGCCTGGAAGCGAGGCGGCTCCATCGCAAGGACGGAGTGACGAGGCGGGGCGACTTGATCTGTGCTCGGAGGCGGGCGCGCGGACGGAACAGCTACTGGCACGGAGGAGCAGCAAAGCGACGCGAGGTCTGCACGGGGCAGCTCAGAGACTGAGTCTGGCTTCTTTCTTCTCTGATTCCGATGGAATTGTTCCCTTTTCCTTTTAGAACCAGGACTCGATGAACATGGCCAGCAGATTGCTGATCGCTCTGGACACCGCGGAGAAAATACAAAACACTCTTTATCCATGATCTGGTAGGTGCCTTTGTGGTTGTAGATGTAGTAGTATTTAAATAATGTTGCACTAAATTAGTACTAGTCTGGGTCACGTACTAGTGCAAGTACTAGTTGATTCCTTGGATTTTTGCAGCTAGATTAAACAATCATTACCAGCCTTCATCCGTATTGATGTGGACGCAAAGAGGAGTAGCAATCTGACCCGGATACTGTAATACGTGTACTTGCAGTAGAAAAAACTCATGTCAAACCCGGGGATTTGTGGCCACTGCTTAAAACCAACGCGTCAACCTGATTACTCGGTGACATCGAATCAGATTCTTGTCCGGTCTTATCTGTAACGAACAAAGCGATCTGTGCTCGGATTCAACTGGTCGCCGTGCAACACGTGAGGCGCCGCACACAAACCCTAACGACTCTATGGATCTTGTATCTGCTGGCTCCAAAAATCTAACCATAATTCTGATCTCCCAACAATAAATTTGCCGACTTTGTCCATGGTCGTCCAGATCAATCGTGAACCTCTCGATCCCTGAGAAAGGTCCCTCCAAAAACTCAACACCACCGTGCGCATGCCCCACGGTGGGCGCCAACTGTCGTGGATTTGTCACGGCAGATGTCCTAGTGTGAGGACTTAGTCGTGAGGCCAACGCATCTATGTGGTAGCTTGAGAGGGGTTGAGGGGAATCGAGAGACGCAACACAAGACAAGGGTTTAGACAGCTTTGGGCCCCGGGAAACGTCATCCGGTAACAACCCTACATGCTTTTTGAGGCTAGGTCTCATTATCATCACGAGGGAGTCGCCGGTAAACTGGCTCTTTGTGTCTAGCCCTAGAGATTGTTTCTTCTTGCTTCTGTCTGTCTTTGGAGAGCCTTGCCCCTCCTTATATAAGTTGAAGGGGCGGTTTACATGACTAGTCCTAGTTGGATTAGGATTACTCTATTACAAGTGGAGTCCTAGTCTTGCTTCCTTTGTAGGAGAATATTCCTTGTGCTTTCCTCATAAACCGGCCCACCATTAACATGAACCGGCCTTCTGGGCCTTGGGCCTTGTCATCCGTCTGACCCGCCCGTTGGGTCACCACTGAGTCATAATGACTAGGCGGGTTGCTTGTAAACCGCCAGGTCAGGGCGGGTCGCCAGTGAATCGCCAAGTGTCAGCCGGGTGTCAAGTAAACCGCCAGGTCCGGCCGGGTTATATTTCCGGCCGGTTTACGCTGCGGGGTATATCCCCGACAGGTACTGCCCTTCCTTGGACAAGCATCCCACTTATGATTAACCCCTCTTGCAAGCATCTGCAACTACAAAAGAAGTATTAAGGTAAACCTAACCATAGCATGAAACATATGGATCCAAATCAGCCCCTTACGAAGCAACGCATAAACTAGGGTTTAAGCTTCTGTCACTCTAGCAACCCATCATATACTTATTACTTCCCAATGCCTTCCTCTAGACCCAAATAATGGTGAAGTTTCATGTAGTCGACGTTCACATAACACCACTAGAGGAAAGACAACATACATCTCATCAAAATATCAAACGAATACAAAATTCACATGACTACTTATAACAAGACTTCTCCCATGTCCTCAGGAACAAACGTAACTACTCACAAATCATATTCATGTTCATTATTAGAGGGGTATTAATATGCATAAAGGATCTAAACATATGATCTTCCACCAAATAAACCAACTAGCATCAACTACAAGGAGTAATCAACACTACTAGCAACCCACAGGTACCAATCTGAGGTTTTGAGACTAAGATTGGATACAAGAGATGAACTAGAGTTTGAGATGAGATGGTGCTGGTGAAGATGTTGATGGAGATTGACCCCCTCCGGATGAGAGGATCGATGGTGATGATGATCGTGATGATTTCCCCCTCCCGGAGGGATGTTTCCCCGGCAGAACAGCTCCGCCGGAGCCCTAGATTGGTTTCGCCAGGTTCCACCTCGAGACGGCAGCGCTTCGTCCCGAAAACTTCCTTCTGATTTTATCCAGGGCGAAAGACTTCATATAGCAAAAGATGGGCACCCGAGGCCTGCTAGGGGGCCCACGAGGCAGGGGGCGTGCCCCCCCACCCTCGTGGACAGGGTGTGGCCCCCCCCTATGGTGCTTTCTTCGCCCAATATTTTTTATATATTCTAAAACCGACTTTCGTGGAGTTTCAGGACTTTTGGAGTTGTGCAGAATAGGTCTATAATATTTGCTCCTTTTCCAGCCCAGAGTTCCAGCTGCCGGCATTCTCCCTCTTCGTGTAAACCTTGTGAAATAAGAGAGAATAGGCATAAGTATTGTTACATAATGTGTAATAAAAGCCCATAATGAAATAAATATCGATATAAAAGCATGATGCAAAATGGACGTATCAACTCCCCCAAGCTTAGACCTCGCTTGTCCTCAAGCCGAAGCCGATATCGAAAAATATGTCCACATGTTTAGAGAAAGAGGTGTCGATAAAATAAAATACGGACATGAGGGCCTCATGATCATTCTTATAACAACAACACATATATATATATATTGTCATATGATTTCTTATGCTAAAGTAACAATCTATTCACAATGTCAAGTATGAATCAGAAACTTCATTGAAAACTAACAAACTATGATCTCGGTCATTGAAGCAATTGCAATTTATCATAACATCGGAAAGAGTCAATATAAGAGCTTTTCAGCAAGTCCACATACTCAACTATCATTTAGTCTTTCACAATTGCTAACACTCACGCAATACTTATGGGTATGGAGTTTTAATTTGACACAGAGAAAGATAGGGGCTTATAGTGTTGCCTCCCAACCTTTTACCTCAAGGGTAATGTCAACAATAATAGTTTATGATAACTTACATCCAATTGGATATATATATATATATATCAGGATCTTTCCAACACAATGTGCTTGCCAAAGGATAAAGTGTAAAAAGGAAAGGTGAAGATCACCGCGACTCTTGCATAAGACATAAGACAAAAATAAAAGATAGGCCCTTCGCAGAGGGAAGCAGAGGTTGTCATGTGCTTTTATGGTTGGATGCACAAAATCTTAATGCAAAAGAACGTCACTTTATATTGCCACTTGTGATAGGGACCTTTATTATGCAGTCCGTCGCTTTTATTTCTTCCATATCACAAGATCATATAAAGCTTATTTTCTCCACACTAATAGATCATACATATTTAGAGAGCAATTTTTATTGCATGCAACAATGACAACTTACTTGAAGGATCTTACTCAATCCATAGGTAGGTATGGTGGACACTCATGGCAAAACTGGGTTTAAGGATATTCGGAAGCACAAGTAGTATCTCTACTTGGTGCAGAGAATTTGGCTATGATGAGGGAGAAAGGCAAGCCCAACATGTTGGATGATCCATGACAATATACTTTATTTCGGATATAAGAAAACATAACCCATTACGTTGCACTACAAAAAAAACACTTCCGTGATGATACTTGTTTGTCACAGTAGGTCACGTTTTCTGTCATGCATGTACATCCATGACAAATTTATGACAGAATCAAGATAGTCATACCTGTGCTGTCGTAGAAGTGTTCCATTACATTACCAAAATTATCATCACGGAAGTGTCCACTTCCATGACGATAAATCGCACATCACAGAAGTGCTTTCGTCAAGGGTGACCGACACAGTTTTGGATCCGATAACCCGTTAATAGCCCCGACCAATGGGGATTTTCCACGTGTAAAATCATCATTGGCTGGAGGAAACACGTGTCGGCTCACTGTTGGGACAGATGTCATCTACTCATTGGACCCAAAGCGCCTATGATACGTCGACATGTGGCACGACCCAACAGAGGCCCATTCATGTGAAAAGGCCGGCCCGTTTGACTTGGTCAAAAGGTGGCGGGCCAGCCCACGGCAAGCGTCTGAACGGCCTGTTCGCATATAGCCCATTTATAGCCCGCTAACCCAGGGCTCGTTTACGGCCTATCCGAATTAGGCCCAGTAGCGTCATCTGGGCCGTCCAATATAATTCTATCCCGTTTTAACTTCCGGCCCATGTATGGCCCATGACGTCTTTCGGCCCATACGAGGCCCTTATTACTCTCGGCCCATTAACGGCCCGTGGTAAAACTGGCCCGTAATGAACAGTGTATCACTTTATACCCATTAACGGCACATGGTGAAATTGGGCCGTAATGAACAATGTATCAATTTATACCCATTAACGGCCCATTATTCCATTGGGTCGTTTCCAGCCCATGCTATCTTTCGGCCTTCTCGGGGCCCATTTATGCTTGGGCTCATTTCCACATTCGTTTACTTACGGCCCGTTACTGTCATTTTCTGCTTGTGGGCCAAATTCAGCCCGTGGTTACAGTCGACCCATTTGTGGCCCGATAATACGTTGGACTGTTTTCATGTAAAAAACCCGTTGGGCTGTTTTCATAGAGTTATCAAATATGGCCTATTAACGGCCGGTTATTGTCCACGAATAGTACGGCCCATGATTGGCGAAATGATGATACGCCCCGTAGAAGGCCCATGGATCCTACGACCCGTAAAAGGCCCTTGAATCGTACGGCCCGTAGAAGGCCCATGGATCCTACGGCCCGTATAGAAGGCCAATGGATCCTACGGTCCGTAGAAGGCCCATGGATCATACGGCCCGCAGGAGGCCCATGGTTACAACAGTCCGTGTGTTGCCAGTATTATTTTGGCCTAGTTTCCAAAGATAGGTTATTGTGGCCACTAGAAAAACACATAAAAAGAACTGCAGTGACTACAAGCAAATAACTAAACAAGACAATAAGGAAATAAATAAGCAAGCAATTAACGCTAGCCTATTACCGCTATTACACATATTACATCCACTGGGCATTAAAGTTCACCACCAGTGCAAATATAGGGAACAAAGCAGCATATTACATACACTGGCCATCAAAATTGGCCACCAGTGCAAATAAACGCGGCAACAAAACAAGAGCATAACTGAAACAACTTCAGAAGAGCTCAAGAAATGTGGTATCCACCATGCTGGCAATAAGCTTAGCAAGCTTATTAACTTTGTCCTGTTTGGCGCTAAAATCCTCCAACGCTTGCTGTTGCACCAGAAAGTATGCACCTGACTGCTCCAGGGACTTCCGTAGTCCTTCCGCTTCTTGTTGCAGCACAACTGATCGATGTCTTTCAGCTTGTAGTTGAGACTCAAGAAACCGAACTGATTCAGACAGTGAGTTTGAGTAGCTTGTGCAAGCGGTAGTGGCCAGTAACTCCAACACTAAACCAAGACAGAACTTTGGGGTTGTCTCACTGTCTTCGAGATAGTCTTCCTTAGCTGTTTTATCAGCTTTGTTGGAGACCAACAAGGATGTGTCACTATCCTGAACCTTATCTGCATTACTTCCTTTACCATTGCTTAATAAGGCACTCTTCCCCAATATTCTGTCGGCATTCTAAAAGAAGAAACAAGCAGACACATAACAGTTTAGCATGTACTAGTATATGAAACTCATTTCGGTGAACCAGTTCATTAGTAAGGTGGACAGGATTAAACTACCAAGTCTTCTATTGCCAAGTACTAGTACATAATAAAAGCATCAAACAAACATATATCTATGTCCTATGGTCACTGCATTGTCTTGCCAAATCAAAATAGAGACACGGTTCAAATCATATCAGTTCAAGACAAAGCAGCAGTGAAAGAATACAAAGCATGGGAAACTACACGGCACAACAAGATTTTAGATGGGTACCACGGGTCTACATGTACAACAACACTATTTGCTTTGTTGTGATGCTAGTAATGTGCATGATATGAGAAGTCAACTGTATACACAATTGAAATTGAAATCAACAGAGCTATTGATAAGAGCAAGCCTGTTAAAGAAACATGCATGAACATACCTGCTATGCCATTGGAGTTTCGATTGGATCCTTCAATTTAAAAATAAGTTTGTATGAGTAAATATAGTGATACAAGAGCAAAGCAGTATGCACGATAGCAATCATAGTAAAAAAAGGCACGCCTAAGCGAGCGCTTGAGCGCGCCTAGGCTCTAGGCTTTGGCGAAACGCATTGTGCATAACTACGCTTAATCTGTGCATAACTGCGCATAAGCATGCGCTTTGGTCAGTAAAGCGCAAGGCGGTGGCAAAACGCACAATTAACGCCTAGCGCTTTTTGGAACTATGATAGCAATGGAATCTTAAATTAGAACAATTGTTCTTCAAGTTTAGGCACTTGTTCTACATGAACAGAGTACAGTAAGACGCCAGAATATAGTACTTAAAAATAGAAAATGAGCTCATAGACCTTACCACATTCTTGGTTCGGGACTAGTACAGAACAAGGCGTTCCCAGTCATCGTCCAGTAAATGTGTCTTAGGAGAACGTAAGGGAATTTGATGAGTTTCTTTGCCGGTGAAGTACGTTTTCTTCAGGTAATTCTGATACTGCCACCAAGCATTCTTGAAGATAGCAGAGGTATTAGCACAGGTTACCTCATCCCGAGTTTCCAAATCGGTCCTTCTCTATAGAGAAAAATGGGAAAATTTGCTGTATTATAACCATCATGGAGGTAGGATGTATGGGACAAAGCAAAGTAATTGCCATGAATAACATTTCTTACACATAACTCCTGGACAAACACCTGCAACTGGCATTTTCCTTCATCTTCAGTATAATATTTCCAAGATGGGAAGATACGCACATACGATTTAACAACATCAAATGCGATAGATGCTAAAGTACGACTAGCTGGTTGTGCTTCCTCCACAGGAATAGGCGTACTAACTGGTGGAGTTGGGGTTCGTCGTGGTAGTACTGGCCCTTTGGGCACTGGAGCTGCCTTAGTAAATGCTCTTGTTAGGGAGCTCTGTGGTGGAGATGGTGCTGTGTCAACAGGAACTGGGTTACTATCTGCTGGGGTTGGGGTTAGATTGGGTGAAGCTGGTTCTCTGTCCATCGCAGTAGGGGTACAATCTGCGAGAGTTTGGGTTATGTGTGGTAGGGCTGGTTCTCGTGCATGTACAACCGGGGTGCTATCTCCACCAAGAGGTAGCACTGTTTTATTTGAAGACCGTGTTATTAGTCCGCTAGATGCTGGCATCACCCGCTCCAATTCAAATGGCTGATAAACAGGAAACATAGTTGAATGTACATACATTGTATGAGAGACAGATGCAATAGACTCTACTAGGAAAAGGCCTGCTAGTGGTGCACCTGTTTTGCCTCCTAATGGCGCACTACAGGTGCGCCACTAGCATCACGCCATTAGATTTTTTTACTAATGGCGCACCACAGGTGCGCCATTAGTATACCAGATACTAATGGCGCACCAGGTAGTGCGCCATTAGTACCATACGGTGCGCCATTAGTATGCCTCCCAGAGGGGCATATTTAACCATGTGCTCTGGCTTACTAATGGCGCACTTGTTGATGATGCGCCACTAGTGTGCATTTTGCAGTGCGCCACTAAAGTGCTGGGTGGTGCGCCACTAGTATGAATATTAGGGATTATTTTTTTTCTTTTCTGATATTTGCATAGGTTACAAAACATATTACTGCACAGAATATAGACAGCACAACATATAAACAGCAGAGTTATCGAATACAATAGAAGATTAGTCTCCGAATACAATTCATCATATTAGTCTCCGAATTCAAAAGACCGAACAAAGTTAGAACATTACAAGTCTCGAAACCGCGAGTAGCGAGTTTTTCTTCACATTACAAGTCGATATCGATCATCTAAACTACCATCACATAGAAGAGAGCTGCAGTGATCACGATTAGCATCATCGCGATGAAACTGGTCTTCATCCGGTTCCTCCTCCGCTCCCTCCTCTCTCCCGCTAGATAGCGCGCGTATCTAGCTTCCGCCTCCGCCCTAGTGGTGTACCCTTTGTAACTGTTACCACCGAAATGGTGAACCTGTCTCCGACACTCCTCCCAGTCATCGTAGACTCCGGGAACCTTACCCTTGTACACGACATACGATGGCATCTCTATGCACTAGCCAAACAAAACGTTAGTAGCAATTCACAAACAATACATAAGCAATATATAAGTATGCAACAAAAGGATCGGAAGAGAAAAGCAACACATTAATAGCACGATTCATGGTCCTACTAATAAATAGCATCGATTACATATAAGTTGAACGACTGTCCAAACCAAAGAGACATACAAGTTCATTAAAGTTTAATATTACAACATGAGCCAATCAACATTTCAGAACTACATAGCATCACTACTTTCGACTCGACTCAGGGACCGGAGCATGGATGAAGCCGCCGTCTTTCGTGATGGTCATGAAATCGCGGGCGTTGTCAGCCTGCATTTGTAGCGTTGTTTCTATCTCACTGTTGGACGGTTGATGTCTGAGATAGAACTGCCCCGAGGTATGAAGGACATCTTGATGGATGATTTCCGCAAACTCCGACTGGATGCGAAAGAATTCTTGTCTGATGTCCGCGTCCTGGATTGCCGACAAGCGTGCGGCCCAATCTTTGAGATTATTTGGTAGCATAAGGTGATTATGGTCCCGTACGATCGCCCGCATGTGATGGAGGGTGTAGTAGGCATCCTTCTGACCGCTAGGCGGCTGCTTGACGCAGGGGAACGTCGTATTGTGGGTGAAGATGTGCTTGCCGTACCTACGAACTGGCCTGCTAAATGTGCCTCCAGATCTGGCGTAGCCGGGGAGAACATCATCAAGAACTTTCTTGATATTTGTGTAGTCTTTCTTCGACTGATGGTCCGGGTCGAAATACGTGGCCATGGAATATTTCGGGCTTAAGAGGATGAGTGTGCAATGTGTGTCACTGCACAAAACACGGAATGTTAGAAAAAAAGAACGATCGAAATCTAAGAAATCATATGTTACGGGGCGGTGAGGGGATGACTTACTCGGGAAAGTAAGGCACGAGGAAGTTATCCTTATCTGGGTTTGCCAGAATGACGCCTTCGAGGTATGAACTCGCGACTTGCCGGTCCCAAGCGCTGCCTAAGATCTTGGCACGCATGTAGAAGGGGTCGACTATCACGATGTCCGGGGTCTTGTCTCTAATGATCCGCATCTCCTTACTCAGCGAAAATAGCCGAACGAAGGTGTAGTGCAGCAGATGAAGGTTAAACATAGCGAAGATGTCATCAATCCGCAGGACGATCGTACCCCCGATGGCGCTATCCACAGAGCCCTTGCCCTCTAGCACCTTGGCCACGAAAACCGGGTATGCCACATCATTCTCGGAGAGACGCCGCTTCTCCAAAGAAAGAACACTGTCATGCAGACTCTGCATAGCACCGGTTGCAGCATTGAGCAGATTAGTCGGTAGCATCGGCCTACCCGCCACATGCACCCTCCTCGAGATATCCTTAGGTGAAGGTGGCCCATCCTGAGGACGGATCATACTCGGTGCCGGCTGGCTCGTACCGCCCTTGTTATTCTTTCGTTTCCGTCCCTTCTTCCTCATCTGCTTTAATGGGATCGAGTTCTGCTCAGAGACCGCCTTCTTGAGTGTGTTGGGGCTGATAATATTCCGCACCTCGGCTATCTGAGGCTCGGTGAAGACGGCAGCTGGAGGCGTCTCCTGAGAACTGAACGCCAGACGACGCCTGTTGCAATTGGGTTTCTCCGCGGTACCAGCTAGATCACGGTCGTCTTTTTCAGGGTTGGGTTCTTGAGAAGGAGGCCCGAAGAATTCGTCACCGTACCCATGTTCGGCAAAGTACTTATCGACGTTGGTAAATGTACCGTCGTCGTTGTCATCGTCCAGATCCTGTGCCATATGCATGTCCGGATCCTGTGCCATAGGGATGTCCGGCATGTCTGGTAGCTTGGCGCCGGCACGACTGGCGGTGTTGTCTGTGGGGTGGTGTCCCCCGCCCCAAACGAATCTGGCTCTTCGGCCAAAGCAGGGGCCAGCTTACGCAGGCGCTGAGGGTCATCACATCATCTTCGTCGGCCCCAGCGGGTCGAATCGGAGGTAACAACTCATCGCAGCCTGGCAGCACCCGAAGCAGTTCAACCCTATACATGGTGGGTGGCATCGGATTACCGTGGAACACGGGGTTGCCCGGTTGAACGATTCTGCCCTTGGCGACATCGATCAACTCGCCGCCCACGAAGTGCAGGAGAGTGCATGGAACATCGGCGGCGCCCTACGAAAACATGTAGGGCATCAGGGATGCCCAGTCAAAGGCAAGGAGATGAAGTTATCGGCCGAGAGGCTTAGTTACCGTGATGGCATCGAGCTCGGCTAATGTTGAGGCACCGCCAACGGCGGGCATGCAACTGACGGAGGGACCGCTTGCTGCCGAGGTGCCGGCCGGCGTACACCCGGGTGCATTAAGCTCCCATGCCCGTGCCGGCGCCGGAGACACCAATACCGCCTCCGCCGGAGACACCAATGGCACCGCCTGCGCGTTGTGCGAGTTGCTGGCCGTGAAGCTAGGAACCGGGGGCGGCCCCTGTTGGCCGCCCGCAATCCACGTCTGCAGCCCCTGAATCAAGGTAGGCACAATGGCGGTGAGCGTCGTTCCCAGTTGTTGTTGCACTTGCTCTTGGACAATCTCCGGAATCCGCGCCACTTGTGCCTTGAGTTCTTGAACCTCGCGCGACTGGCTTTCCGAGCTGGTCTTTTTCTCCTTTCGCCCACCAGCGTTATAGTATGATGACCATTTTGTGGACAAGCCTTTGCCGGCCACACGACCAGGTAACGACGGCTTACTGAGCTTATCCTTGTTTTTCATTATGTTCAACGCCCTATTTAGAGTGCTGTCCCAAGGGGAGCTCTGAGACGACCCCGCGCTACTACTTTCAGTCTCCTGCGGAAGGAATGTGAACCATTTAGAAATTTGGCTTCATTAATTAGAAGGCAACCATATGGAGCTAATTATGCGGGGGTGTATTCCTTACCAGAACACGCTCAAGCGCCTTGGTCTTCGGATCCATGGTAAGCTCCTTTGTTACCGGGTCCTCCTTGTACCGGGCCCTAACATAGTTCCTGGTCTGCTTCTCACGGTATTTCTTGAAGCAGGGCGGTAGGCCTTGCTCGGCACGCTCCGCGTCCTCCTTGTCCCATATAGGTTCCGCCACTCTGCAACCGCCGGCACCGAGTTTGTGGACCCCTAAGTTCAAGTCCCGCATCTCTTTCCCCGCTGACTTGATTCCTCGGATGCGCCGCTCTCGCACTTGATCTTGAACTCCTTGTAGTCATCTTCGCTGATCGAAGGATTTTTCGCCTTGATCTTCTCATAACTATCACCTTTGTTAATCATTCTCTTCACCGCGCTTCTCCAAGTAGACAGGGCCGTGCTCATCTTCGTGAGGGTGGCACTATTCACTTTATTCCCTGAGAGGCGTGTGTTTGCAAAGTCAGCGGGGAACTTGTATCGTTCGTGCAGATTCGTGAAGAGGAGTTTGCACAAATTCCCTCGGTCCTTATGCCTTAGGTTCTCGGTGTGGATCGAGACGGTGCTCCGGAGAATGCACCCGAGCTGAACTGAGTACCCCTTGACTAATTCTTTGGGCGCCGTTGGATCCCCGTCGCAGTTCACTTTAGTAAATTCTTCCTTGACAGTGCTGAGCACGTTCGGGCGCCGGTCCTTCCGTTGCCTCTTCGGTTGGCTGCCATCTGTGCGTGCGCTGCCATCATCAGTGGTGGCATCCTCGGCGGCACCATCAGTGGTGTCATCCCCGACGCCACTAGGGGTTGTGTAGTCAGGGTCGGTGTCTTCCGCGGCGTCCTCATAGCGGTGAGGTTCTTCCTCCATCTCCTGGGACAGCTCCCAGAATGCCTTGCCGCCCGAACCGCCGGCCTCATCGTTGTGGGCCATGTTTCGCTCTAAATAGGAAAACAGTTTGGTCAAAAAGTTGGTTATTGTTAAGGAACAAGATCTCTAAGTTGACCAAATAACCTAATTCTCGAGGAATTCACTGTTAGTGTGTTGTTGCTAAGGTCCAAGTCCCTTCCTAACCCCCTTCTTCTTGTCTCCTCTCACTATCTCTCTCACACACATGGCAAGCAAGGGTGTTTGAGTGTGTGAAAAAATACTAAACTAATCCAAGGGCTGAAAATTGATCATCTGTTTCAGATTGCAGTTTTGTTTCTTGGGGCTTTGGTGTGCAGTACAAAACTGAATTTTGGAAATCTACAGAATGAACAAGCTAAGGGCTAAGCTTTCATCATTTAGGTTTTTATCGACACCGAGGCACCCTAAAAGCCAAGGTTTTATCATTTAGGGTTTGACTCTTGGCTAACCAACCTCACCTCCCCCTCCTCCTCCTCCTCTTCTTCTTTGTCATCTTCCTCTGATTAAATGGATTTCCAGGATGTAGGTGGATTCATGTGTATATATACACCTACACTAACTACTAGCCAGCCAGTGTGTTTAGACTAGATCGGGGGGTATTGTCTTCTGTTGTGTCATTTTCATAGTTTCTTTCTGATCACAGTGGATGAGCAGCTTGATTGGTTACTTTAATGGCGGTCAAGGCCAGGTATGGGTGAAGGAAATATGCCCTAGAGGCAATAATAAAGTTATTATTTATTTCCTTATATCATGATAAATGTTTATTGTTCATGCTAGAATTGTATTAACCGGAAACATAATACATGTGTGAATACATAAACAAACAGAGTGTCACTAGTATGGCTCTACTTGACTAGCTCGTTGATCAAAGATGGTTATGTTTCCTGGCCATAGACATGAGTTGTCATTTGATTAACGGGATCACATCATTAGGTGAATGATGTGATTGACTTGACCCATTCCGTTAGCTTAGCACTCGATCATTTAGTATGTTGCTATTGCTTTCTTCATGACTTATACATGTTCCTATGACTATGAGATTATGCAACTCCCGTTTACCGGAGGAACACTTTGTGTGCTACCAAACGTCACAACGTAACTGGGTGATTATAAAGGTGCTCTACAGGTGTCTCCAAAGGTACTTGTTGGGTTGGCGTATTTCGAGATTAGGATATGTCACTCCGATTGTCGGAGAGGTATCTCTGGGCCCAGTCAGTAATACACATCACTATAAGCCTTGCAAGCATTGTGACTAATGAGTTAGTTGCGGGATGATGTATTATGGAACGAGTAAAGAGACTTGCCGGTAACGAGATTGAACTAGGTATAGAGATACCGACGATCGAATCTCAGGCAAGTAACATGCCGATGACAAAGGGAACAACGTATGTTGTTATGCGGTCTGACCGATAAAGATCTTCGTAGAATATGTGGGAACCAATATGAGCATCCAGGTTCCGCTATTGGTTATTGACCGGAGAGGTGTCTCGGTCATGTCTACATAGTTCTCGAACCCGTAGGGTCCGCACGCTTAATGTTATGATGACAGTTATATTATGAGTATATATGTTTTGATGTACCGAAGGTTGTTCGGAGTCCCGGATGTGATCACGGACATGACGAGGAGTCTCGAAATGGTCGAGACATAAAGATTGATATATTGGAAGCCTATGTTTGGACATCGGAAATGTTCCGGGTGAAATCGGGATTTTTCCGGAGTACCGGGAGGTTACCGGAACCCCCCGGTAACTTAATGGGCCTTATTGGGCCTAGGTGGAAGAGAGGAGAGGAGGACAGGGCAGGGACGCGCGCCCCTTCCCCCCCAGTCCGAATAGGACAAGGAGAGGGGGGCGACGCCCCCCCTTCCTTCCTCCCCTCCACCTCTTCCCCCTCTCTCCTAGTCCAACATGGAAAAGGGGGGAGTCCTACTCCCGGTAGGAGTAGGACTCCTCCCAGGCGCGCCTCTCCTCCTTGGCCAGCGGCCTCCCCCTTGCACCTTTATATACGGGGGCAGGGGGGCACCTCTAGACACATAATTGATCAACGATCTTTTAGCCGTGTGTGGTGCCCCCCTCCACCATATTACACCTCGATAATATCGTAGCGGTGCTTAGGCGAAGCCCTGCGTCGGTAGAACATCATCATCGTCACCACGCCGTCGTGCTGACGAAACTCTCCCTCAACACTCGGCTGGATCGGAGTTCGAGGGACGTCATCGAGCTGAACGTGTGCTGAACTCGGAGGTGCCGTGCGTTCGGTACTTGATCGGTCGGATCGTGAAGACGTACGACTACATCAACCGCGTTGTGTTAACGCTTGCGCTTTCGGTCTACGAGGGTACGTAGATAACACTCTCCCCTCTTGTTGCTATGCATCACCATGATCTTGCGTGTGCGTAGATTTTTTTGAAATTACTACGTTCCCCAACAATGGGAGGTGGGCAGGTAGGACAGGAGCGAGGTCAACGGCTCGTGGATGGTCACACGTGGCCGCCCCCAGCTCCAATCGTGAGATTACGCAGGCAAATAAACAAAGAGGATCCTACTTAATTAAGTACTAAGATACCCCGGCCCATGCATTAGTCGCAAGTACCCCATATGTCCTATTTTTAGCAAAGTCATGCTAAAATTCACGGAAAATTTCAGCATGACCTTTGCTGAAAATAGGACATATGGAGTACCCGAATTTGCCGGAACGGAAGTTAATCGACATTCCGGCAAACTCAAGGGCCTCTCGGGGTACCTGCAAAATCATTATCCAATGAAGGAATTGCGCCACACACTGCTGCCTCACACTGCTGCCAAAATCATTATCGACATGCTGGTACTGTGTTTCTCAAGAAACATCTTGCCAGCTAGTAGACCATCATTTGCCAGGCCAAATTGAGGCCAAACAGAAAAGCACAGTAGACTGCGGAATCAAGATGATATTTCAGAACAAGT
This sequence comes from Triticum aestivum, assembly GCF_018294505.1. Taxonomy (NCBI): domain Eukaryota; kingdom Viridiplantae; phylum Streptophyta; class Magnoliopsida; order Poales; family Poaceae; genus Triticum; species Triticum aestivum. The sequence goes on from NC_057799.1 coordinate 80,593,217, forward strand.
ATAAATGCTCACTGTACATCAACATCGCAAGTCATAACAGATAAACAACAACACTAAACTTCCCCAAGTTGCAGGCTATACTGATCTTCATGGTGTAGATAAAGTAAAAAATGTATATCTAGCTAAACAACATACAAACATAAGAAGAAGAAAATACTGAATAGCGGTCACATGCTTCAGCAAGTCCATGAGTACAAGGCAATTAATAACATTCGATACTACAAAATGGACAAAGCAGCACACCATCTATGCTATCACATTACAATTGGGAAAAGGAGTGACAGAACATACCCTCAATGGCTTCCTTGGGAGTCTTGAAACCAGGGCCAACACTCTTCCAGAACCTGTTGCCCTCCTTGCCAGGCTTATTATTCCCCTTTGTGGTCTTCTTTGAGCTATAATTGCAAATCAAGTCATGATCACCAATTCAGGACACACATTTTACCATCTTACTTATATAATGAAAAAACAACAGTTCCCCGTACCAGAGGAACACCTTAGGCTGCTTCAGGAAAGCCTTCTCAGTCTGCAAAAACCAGCAAAACTGTTTAGGACATGTTGTTTGATAAAGCCTGAGAATACCTAAGCATCCCAACCATTTTGTCTAATATGGCTACCTTGTGACCAAGAAATATAGAGCCAGTAGCGTGGCAAGCTTATCCAAGAACTTTAGCTTATTGACACATGGGCAATGGGGATTAGAGGGTGACAGTGAGCAGAACAATAGCCTAACTTTCACAAGTTAATATAAAAAATCCATATACGACAGAAACTGAAAATCCGCCTGCAGAACATTGAAATTAGCAAATGCAAGGAGCAGTGATCAAACATATATATGCCACTACGCTACTATTTTGGAATGTCCAGTCTCAGTCACTTGAAGTAACAAGAACAAGAACAACAAGAGCAAGCATGAGCATATTATGGGGCGGCTACTACTCGAACTTCTTGATGAGTGAGAGGTCGTTGAGCATCTTGTCGACAACAACAATGTCGCGAACTAGCCGACAGGCAACTAGATGTCATCACTTGAGCAAAAAAAAATAAGCCACTAAGCAACATTGAAACGGTAAGCACAGTTAGCAAGGAGAGCAGAGCACAAAGGCAGCAGCTCCCAGGCTCCCAGCTAATTTTACTCCAAGAGATCACATACTAGTTAGCAACCATAGCCACTAATTAAGCAACAGCATCAGAATGCTACCGTAACAACAGTTAATAAATAGAGCAGCACACAGGAGGCAGTAAAGGTAATAAGTAATAACTCATGGCTGATTCGATTGCAAGTGACCACAACAACAATTCAGTTACTAGTTCATCAACGGTTGAGGAAGAATATAGTCACCTCGCGAGCGCAATCCAGACTCCAGCAAGCTAGGGATGGTCGCACACTCACAGATCCACCACCTGCGCAAGAAAACCACGGGATACACCATCAGAAACAGAAGTGAAAATCCGAAGACGCAAATATGTATGTCACCATAGATCAAACACGCAGCAGTAGCGACACGACGGGGCGGCGGTGGCGAGCTCCTACACCTAACCCTAGGTCGCCGCCCCGTGGGGGCATGGGGATGAGCGGGGGAGAGAGGGAGGGAGGAAGAGAGACTAACCAGAGGCCGCACGGGGAGGCTTGCGCCGCTGTCGAGGAGCGCGTCCGACGAGGCTAGCCACCGTCGAGGGGCAGCTCCGACGAGGCAGTCGCCGCCGGGAGCGAGAGAGAGATTTGGGGGCGGCGGCGGTCT